>NC_044244.1:62163931-62463931 GCF_003957555.1 Calypte anna | reverse complement strand
TTTACAAACATACGGCTTCCAGCTACCTGGACCACCCAAGTCAGATTACATGACTGGACCATGGGCAGAGGCACACATACCTGGCTTTCTGCAAAGCCTGTTTCATTCATGCTGAGGTTATAAATGGAATGCAGGATAGATGTACTGTTTTCAGGGCCTGCTAAGGTCAGGAATCAGTTTTACTGTTCTTCCACAATCTCTAGCACAAGGTAATAAATACCTAAACACAGTGAACTCAGTCAGTACCAGCATAGTGCCAGTGTAGCTGTCACTAACAAGTCCTGTTAGAGACACCCAGCACCCATTTGCACATTCCTCACTAAACATGATCTACTCCCAAACCAACTCTGATCTGGAAGAGTCTACTATAGTTTCAAAATACCAGTACAAACCTAATAAAGAAAGACCCTCAGAGACTTTTACGTCTTACTGAGACATTCAGAGCCACGAAAATACTTCCAGAGGAATGGATTAATTTTTCTACTGAATTTACTGAATCTGAATTTACCATATGGAGCAGACCAATTACAGAACCATGCCAGCTTGGGCAATATATAAAAAGAAAAGGGAATGTTTTCACTGAACAATTTAACTTGCCACTGAAGCCACATACCTTCTGGCAGTGACCTAAACTAAAGGGGTCGTTGGGCAAAACACAAACTTCATAAGGGTGACGTCTTAATTCCAAAATAAATATTGATTTATATTTCGTTTAGTTTACAAAGAGATTGCACATTTTTAGAGCTATTTTTAAAAGTTCCTTCACAAATTGAAAAGTTAACCACAATATCCTCTCCACCCAATAGCCCTCAAGATAAACATCCCACAAACAGCTCACTGTTCTTTGTAGTTCTCGTGTGACAGGTGGCAAATCCATTTTTGAGATGTTATACAAACAGCTTTTCCCCACCTACTTGCAGTTTTCTTTTACAGAAGACTAAAAGGCAGAGGTTTATGAAGCTATGCTCTTTTGACTCAAAGCCTGACTTTACCAATTCCTTATGAAGATGCCTGCCAATATATGACAGAAAATGCACCTCTTCCCTCCTTATGACTCTCTCAAGGCATATAGCCTAGCTATATTAACTTTAACATTGACCAGTGCTGTCAAAAAGTGAAGCCAGGACCTCACATTCCTACCCTATTACCAGTGAAAACTCTTGTATAGAAAAATAGCTTTTCCTTGAAAGAAACCAAATATGTCACAAGATGCAAGGACATGTATCTCAACACTATGCTGTAGCAATGTGTTTAAATGCTACAGTTCAGAGGATCACTTGTGAAGACAGAAGGTAACTCTCTATGATAATTTAATTGTTGAGCTTTCTGTCAAGAACATCAGCAAGGATGAAACCAATGTGATTCTCTTTCAAAAAGAATAAATATTTTCTTGGGATAACAAAAGTTCTCAGGAACATAAATTCTATACATTTAGCTTACTCTGACACAATGGAGTAACTGGATAATCAGCAATGGTTCCTACATGTTGAATCCATACTGCTGCAACTTATATTTTAAAATGTTTATTTACCTAATAACTACTTCCATGGATATTTTGAAATGTAATTTGTACTTGTATTAATCTAGACTACACTCCTGACTAGCAAAAAAACAAGAATAAATTTGACAAATGTTTGTGATTGTAAACTAACACAGTTATACTGTCTAGTGCAAATGCACCATGCCTCAAGTGAATAAAAAGGAGAAATTAAAAACAGTTTCCACCTTGTAGAATTAAAAATTGCTATTTAAAGTTTCTGCCTAGTAGGAAATTAGGAAGGCAAGATCTTCACTGCATTTTTTAAAAAAAATGTAAGATCTTTCCTTTTTTGTTGTTCCAGGGAAACTTAACACCTCTACACCTGCTTTCTCCTCACTGTTCAGTCACCTCCAATTATTTACTCATCTAAAATTGTTATCAAGGTTAACACAGAGCTATCAGTCTAATTTTTATTTAAGCTTTAAAATTGCTGGCTTCATTTCCGACCTGGAGACAAACTTGTGGGTCCTATCTGAATTTCCTTCTATTTCTTGTCAGTTAATACAATAACTAAAGATGTTTCCTCTCCCTGCAAGACTTCTGTCACTTACAGTCTTTCACTGTCATATCTACAGCACTACTGCTTTAAAGGAGACTGATGCTCCAATGTCAACATCTGTGTAAATCTGAGAATCAGAAAACCCATCACAGAACATCAAGACATATTTACTATGTAATTTGATTTCTGCATATGCACAAGGCCACGTGCACCCACAGATTCACAGAACATGGCTAAAGGAAAGCTACATGAGGATAAAAAGTGCAAATAAATTTCCTTATGCTCTTACAGTACGGAATCTTTCTACCAGTGTTACACACAATTTTCTGTGTCTCTCCTTAGGCTTTTCACTGTAACAACAAATATTATTGATGCATGACTGCCATCTTTTGGACTTCTACTAGCACTACAGTTTTTGAAGCCAGGGAATCAGAATGCTGTCTTCACATATTTCATGATTATTCTTAAAGAATGTCCAGAAGCAGTAAATTTATACTATACTTATTACCCATTTGATGTTCAGATATACAGTTCTGTCTTACATAATATAGGAATTTAGTAAGCATTCGCTATCAAAACACAGTTTAAGAGATACGATATGGTCAGAAGCAGCAGCATTGGAATGACTGTGGGACTGTATAACCTAGGCAAGAAGAAAATAATAATGTTTTTTGTCTCTTTCTCTACAAAAAGTCAGGTAGTATAGAATTGCCCATTTCACCTCTGTCTGCAGAATGGCAGCTCTTTGCTCTTTAGCTGTAAGAGACTCTTTCAGAACTTCAATATGCTGCTTGCTGTCAGAGAACTGATTTGTGAGGGTCTCCAGCTTTGTCTGCAAGGCCAGCAATTCAGTGTCTTTGCGTGACAGCTCCTGTTTCACCTGACCAATCTGAAAAAGAAAGATGGGCAAAGGAAAAAGTAATTTATACCTTACAAAAGTAACTATAAATTCACATAACTACCAACAAACAGTATCATAACTCCACACTTAACCCACATCATTGTGAAGCTTTCAGTTCTCTTGAATGAAAGGCCAGCAAAAAATTGTGTTATGGGCAAAAGATGCTTGGAAAAGGAGGGGAGAATCAATTTTTCAAGAGAGGTTCTTTTTAACAGTCAGTCTGTTCTTAGTCATCTTTCAAAGGACCGAACAAACCAGCTGGTTACCCAGCAGGGGTAAGATAAAGCAGAACTCCAGTAAGAAAGTACCCTTACCCTGTAATATCAGAAAAGATCAGATAATCACAGGTCTCTCTCAGAAGCATGATGCTTGCTTTGAAATGTCAAACCAGCAATGTCCATCCATCTCTCTGTCTATCAATCCAATCTCACTGAGTACATGAACACACCTTCACTTTTTCCAGTATTTACGAACCCAGCGTTTGAATCTTCTAAAAAATACCTTTTAATTTATGGAAGCTTCTTAAAGCATATGCAAATACATATCAAAACAACATGAAAAATATAAAACCATAGATGTCAAGTTGCACTTTGCTGAGTGCAATTTCCTAGTTTAACTTAGTGAATCAGACCAGTAGAGTAATGCCCATCTATTTTAACAATTGTAGGTTGAAATATAATTTAAAAACCTGAAGCCCATAAATGCTAAAAGTAAAACTTTAAAATGAGATGAAATTTCATTCTAAATGCAATCTTCACTCATACCAATTTTGAGGTGAATCTGAAGAAACGAAATTTTCTTTTTAATTGAAGAGGACAGGGAAGTCTATTAAATACAGACTTATGTGCAAGTCTATACCAACTTCCTGGTTTGCCTCTGATATATCTCACAGAATAAAATAGCAGTATCTATTCTATAGTAGAGGTGGACATATTTCTAAACAGTTTTCCCTTTCCTCAACTGAACAATTTGGTTTGTGCATTAATAAAAGAACAAAAAATCCCTCAATTCTAAATGCATGTTGTCCAAAAATTTAAGGACACCACAAATTAAAAAAAAAAAAAAGACCATGTTATCTTTCATTTTTGGAAATTCATCAAGAGCAAAATTAAATTATAAAAATTTTAGTTTAAATTATTTTTAATTAACATAAATGCATTTACTACTTCAAACAAATGAGAGGAAAACCTTAGGGAAGTGTATCTTTATCTTGACAACACTATTTCAATAATGGGCAACTACAGAAAGAAAGCTCTTTACCAAAATAGCATCAAAAGATGGCTTCAAACCTCCTGTTTTCTGTTGTGAAACAGTGTACATGAGGAGATAAGGAAGAAGGGGAGTGGCAGGAGAAGAATCTCAAAAAACCTCACACAAGCTTATTTTTAGAAATGGAATGATTGGAAAGAGTATTAAAAGAAGTTAATTTATAGAACTGTTCAATAATTTATTGTTCTCTTCAGTCAAAAATACTAGTTTGATTTTTTTCATTCTTTTACAAAGAGCAAATATGTCCACCTATATTAATTAGATACAAAAGTATTCATGTTGGCAGCACTATATCTGCTGTCAACTACTGGCCAATTCAATCACTCGCACAGCAGAATAGCTGGGAAATACAAGCTGCCAGTCACGTTTTCTGGAGTATCTAGACAAAAAAAACCTCCTTAGACATTACAGATGACAGGAACTTTTTCAAGCAGTAGATAGCTTGAATTGTAGTAAAGCTTGTACAAAACCAGTTTGGTCTTTCTTTGAAAAGATATTTTTTGGGGGGGCATCATCTCAGAAGACATTTACACTAAATACTCGTGTTTTGGTGAAATGCTCTCACCTAACAGCCACATTTTATTACATTCAAATTCCCAAGAACCACCATAAGAACATTGTCTTTAGAAATCCCCATTCCAGAGCTGTAAGCCCAAATTCCCAATGTACTAAAGCTCTTGAGGAAGAATGCAGCACATCCCATCCCAAGTTGCAAAGGATGTTAAGGCAGTATCAAGTGTTCACATCTCTTTTCTCAGTGAGACACTATGATGACTCAGCAAATGCACTAATTTTATGGTAAAGAAATAACCTAAATTCATGCTTCTAAAACTAAACACCCAGTTCCAAAAAGCATTCAGCACCCAGCTTCTGTTATTTTTTTGTGAAAATATGTTAAAAGGGTTCAGCACACGTTTTCAAATTATTTTTGGTTTATTAGGGAAGGCAAATGTCTTTGAAACTGTGGCCCAAAAATGGGTGCTGAATACTTTTATCTGCTTCAATAGAGCAGAATGTTAATGCTAAAACAGTTCATTCCATTAAGAATTATTAAAAAACCAAATACAGTTGTTCAGTTGTGGAGTCATGTTATGGACACCAAAGCCATGTGAACAAAAAGGTAGCTACAAGGCTGAGCAGGCTGTTAGTTCTACTGTTATATTAAGTCGTAAAGAAGGTAAGAGAAGAAAATCTATCCCAAAAGCCAGAGAGCTAGCAAGCCCCAGTGAATGGCCACTGCACACAAAAGATAAATCTTACTGCAGAGACCTCGGCCTGGAGACCAGCCACTCTTTTTTTCAGGTCCTCCCCTTGAGCCTCTTTGGCACTTAGCTCCTCCTTCAGTTGCTCTACCTGTCACGACATTGTTGTGCTTTTAAATATTCATCATTTGCCAACTTCTAGTTAGGCTGTTTCAATTGAAGTAACTAAAAGTGACAAAGAACTGAACAGAAGGATCAACATTTTTCACCCATTTTCTCTTCCATTCTTCGTAAAGTCTTCTCAAAAGTTTAATGGCTCTGGAATTTCATATAGGCTGCCAGAAAAAATTTGATCATGAAACAAAGATGTATAGTTGTGGTTACACACATAAATGTGACATATTGGGCACTTCACCCAATTGCTTTGAAACTGGAATTCATCAGGGAATTTGAACAGGAAAAGGGACATTTTTCAGTTTAAGAGACATAAAGTTAATTGTCAAGATAGAGCCACAGATGGCTATACATTATAATACTGAAAGAATTAATGATGTGCAGTTACAAAACAAGGTAGGACAGCAAGGTATCAAGAACTGGCTACAAGTCATACATGAACAGTTATCAGAAAGGAGCAAATGTTCTGCAGAAAAATAACTGAGCAGAGACAGCAGATGAAAGAGATGCAGAAATTGAGTAGCTGAACAGATCTATAGGCCCAGACACTGGGAGAAGAAGGGAAAATTGAAGAGCTGCTAACAAGAAGAGGAGGAAAAAAGAAAGAACAGATGGAAGGAAGAGATGATAAAATCATCTCTCCGGTCCTAATTTAAAGGGGATAACCTTCAGTTCCAATAAGCAACACAGTGGGATAAAGGGCAAAGGTATTAAAGAACAGATGTGGTTACTGTTGGTAAATCAGTGAGCTGGCATGAGGGAAATGGAAGAAATCCCTACCTGTTTCTACTTTAGGGCAAGGAACATTTCTCTAAGAATCTTTCTCCAGCATACTTTTTTCCAACAAATTATCCCAAGCAGGACAAATGCAGTAGGTTACAATTGTTCAGGATCAAGTAGAGTAAATTTTAACCTCTCTGCCAGGGATTTGTATGCTGCTTGCAGAGAGTATGCAAAAGCTAAGAAATGCAGGACTTATGAAAAGATACTTAAATTTACTGTACAAGGAGGTCTGAATCTTTACTAGAAAATGTTAAGGGCCACTAAAATACTGAGAAACACTTTTTTGTGAGAAACCAAAAATGAACTGACTTCTGGATACAGACAATTCAGTATTCAATGTCCACCTTTATATCTGAGTATCAACCTGTTTCACTGCTGCATTTGTCCTGTGGCATAAATGGCCTGAGTTAACACTGGCACCACCACTGTTGCAGAGTTTACTCTCATTCTGAATACACCATCTGAAGAAGAGTGTAATGGAAAGCCATTATAGTGACAGTTCATGCCCTTTACGTAATAAAATACCAACTAGTTATAGTACAACAGGTGCAAAAAGAAACACACTTTTTTTCAATAGAATACATTTGAGAAGACTCTAGACCAAATAAAATCTAAAACTATAATGGATTAGCAAGGGTCTAAAGACAAACACAAAATTCTTTTGAAATAAAAGAAAGTTAGGTGTGACAGTAAAAGAAGAATTTGGGCCACTGACCTTACTGAAACACCACTATAATACTTACAAGTTTGAATTCAAAATTATCTGAAATAATTTTAACTAACTGTAGTGGTTTCATAGTACAAATACATTCTGTTTCCCAGCACTTGAATGGGAATCCAGAGCACAACTCCCCACTGAAGTATGAAAATTGCTCTCATCTGTTTGCTAAGTTCAGTTTGTCTTACTATCGTCATTTGTTTTCTCAATACCTTATTTTTCATGAATTTGGAATGACTCCGGTACACCTCCATTTGCTTCATTTCCTCTTCACGTTCCTCTGTACTCAGAGCTCCATTTGACTTCAACATCTGAATCTCCTCTTCCAAATCCCGGAGGCCTCGCTCCATGGAAGAAATTTTTGAATCCTGAAAATTATTAGAAGAGACAGGAAAAGATACACAGTTAGATGATTTGTTAAC
This sequence comes from Calypte anna, assembly GCF_003957555.1. Classification (NCBI taxonomy): domain Eukaryota; kingdom Metazoa; phylum Chordata; class Aves; order Apodiformes; family Trochilidae; genus Calypte; species Calypte anna. Next base: position 62,456,423 of record NC_044244.1, on the reverse strand, counting down.
ATACCACTTAAGGAAAAAAAAAAAAAAGAAAAAAAAAAAGGAAATCTTTTTTTGGAGATGTACATGCCCTTGAAATATAGTCCTGAAGTTCCTACAGAAATCAGCCTACACCTCTTTACATAGCACCTGGCTATGTGCTCACTCAGCATTTGGCTGAGTGCTCAAATATACATTTTTCAATTTTTTATACCTTTTAGGGAGAGTAAGAAATGAGTACTCATAGAAACATGGCTAGGGGCTGGGACACAGTATATGGTGAATAAACACAGGAACATGAAAAAAGGTTCCCTTGTAACACAAAGCCAGAATAAAAAAGAGAAACTTAATTCTAATTGAATGAACAGCAAAATGTGGAAAAAAAAAAGTTTTATGCTACTAGTAATAGAAGGGAGGTCACATTTGAGAACATAAAAAGCACCATAAGCAAGGAAAAGATAGAACAATCTAGTATTGAGGAAACAACCTAGTTTTGAGTGGATAAAGCAATAGAGGATCATTCATGTGTTCTGGCTCATATACGGAACTTAAAAGACCTTTCCATGATTAAAAAACACACATCTGGAAAAATAAGAAAGTCAATCTACCATTATCCATCTTAGTTTTACAGAGAAATCAGGTTTTTAATGTACTAGGTTGATTTTTTCTTTAGAAGTCTTAAGTGCTTAGAACAGCAAGAGAAGAGTGATACAGCATACACAGCTTCATGCATGCTTGTGAACACAGACATTTATGAATTGTAAACTCATGAAGTAGATTACTTATCTTTTATTTCATTTCTGCAAAATATTTGTCTTTCCTGAAATACAGGTTGAATTTGAAACTATCCTCCATTCTTTCACCAAGAAGTTCTATGTTTTGTGTGTGTCAAAGCACAGCTCAAAAATAGCATGAAAAACTTTCACATATAGGTTTTAATGTATGAGATCAGATTTTTCTAAAGGAGATTATGCAGACCTTGTGAGAAACTTAATGTCTGATGCTTACATTAAAATTGGTAAAGTGGACTTTTGCAACAAAAACTTCGTGAGGTTGTAAGGTGAAATGGTATTTTGCAATTTACAACAGTATTTAGCTTTGGTGCTCACATCACTTCCCAGACACACCAGTGTTTGTCTTTTGATGGTAAAGATGGCTTATTGTTACAAGGTGGTTTATTAGTTTTTATTACAATGGACCAAAAAGATGACTAATGAAAGAAAGACAGTAAATGAATGGCTTCAGAGAAGAAAGAAGGGAAATGACAATGGAAAACAATGAGATGGAATGGAAAGAGTTGAAAGGGGAAAAAAAAAGGAAAATAGAGGAAAAAGGAACAGATAAAAAAGAAGGGAAGGACGGAGGGAAGGAAAATTCAGTTTCCAATTTTTTAACATTATTTGTCCAAACACTGCCTGATGTACTTAACAAACAATGCAACATGAAATACAGTTGCATAAAGCTGTGTTAACCACATCATCATAAAAGCCTTCTAATCCATCATTCCTATTATTGTGGACTCTTGGTTAAGAAATCTGCATATGCTTCTGCAGCCAGACAGAAGGCAGATTTCTATTGTGTCATGAAGCAGCTTTGCCTCTTCACTTATCAATAATAACAAATATATAATAGATAACAAAATGAGATAAAATAAATATATTTATTTTAAATTAGAAAACTGACAGTAGTATATGGCATTTGGTAGAGTGACCTTTCATACGGAAACATATTTTCCTGAGAACAAACTCTACTGCTGCATATATGCAATCATTTACCTTCATCTCAATAACAGTTTGGAGAGCCTTTGTCTTGGCTGTGTCAGGAGCATTTTCAAATCGACGATGCATCTCCTATACCAGCAGAAAGGAAAGCAAGAGTTAACCTAATGAGAATCTGTCCCACTTGCCAAATACAAACAAAATTATTAGAAACATCTCTTTTACTACATTTCCTAATTCAGTGCTGCTTTCTGATGTTACTGGGTCTTACATTTTATTTTATCACATCTCATATCAAAGAAACAATAGGCAAAAGTTCATTCAGTAGAATCACAGCCTCAGTTACAAAGGCACGATGGAAACTGCATCTTTGACTACCCACTTACTCAAAATACACTGCTGAACTGACAGCTCAGTCTATTAAAATGCCCTTTCATCTATCTAAATCATTACTAGTTCGCTATGGAAGATACACACATCATTTATTTGACCAGATGCTTACTGAAAACAATAATGCAGTGGTTTCCGTCTATAAGAAGCTATAGGATGCACCTATGCTGATAACTCTCTTTTTCCAACTTTTTAAATGCAGAGTAGGAACTCTTACCATGCATGATGAAAATATTTCTTCACTGGGCACTGAGCATAGCTGAAAGTACATGACTGGATAGCACCTTCCTCTAGAAGCTAAAAGTACATGGGCAGGAGGACAGATCCAACACCCTCCATCTGTTTCTCAGTGCTTTTACCAGCACCTGTTGTGAAAAACATGCCTCTTCTTCAATGTCCTTGTTCTTCCTCCACAGGAAATGATCTCAGCTGCCTTCCTTAAGGTAGCTGTGGTATATTTTTCCCTGTTCCATCTCAGACAGATCTAACTGGTTGATTCAAGAATTGCACCATAATATTAGGTGGCTCTCCATCCTCGTGAGCTCTAGATAGACTGAGTTTCTGTCCTGCCACTGGCACAATTTTGTTACAGAAACCTTTTCAATATCTTAGTTTGTACGACTCTGTAGCTAGACTGACGTCTTCAAAAATGTTCAAAGGATGCTTTTATAAAACTCAGGTGATAGGGATGGCTTCCTCCCGAAACATCTCCATATCTGAAATTTGCAGGGTGGACACTGGGGACTCCACTCATACATTCATCAAGCAGCAAAATGCTGGAGTGACATTCAGATACTTTACTGCTCTGGAACCATAAGCCTGCATCTGTTTGGCTAAAGGGAAAAGCACTGCTTCTACAAAGCACACAAACACCTGAGTAAGAAAGAAACATGATTTCTGACCGTCCCTCTGGAGAGGCTCATACATGCCCTGCAACCCACAGCCCCTTCCTTCTGGGAACTGGGAGGTTAAGACACACACTGCTCTTTTTGGAAAATGACGTGTGGCATGCTAAGTGAGGTGGTTTTTAAGAATGCTCACTATAGCACACATCCTACATTGCTGTAATACCAAATTATTCTGTAATCTCTGTGAGAACACCTACTAAGAACATGCATATTAACTACGCAACTCGAAGGATATAATTTAACTCCTTTGAGAGAAAACCAGTAAGAACAGTCCACAGCTGAAAACATACTAGTCACACCTTGGCAGTATGCTCAAATTCATGTCCATGGAAAAAAAAAGAAAAAAGTTATATGGGATGGACGGGAAGAAAAGAAAGTTTGAATCCCCCAGATTTTAGAATTAAACAAAAAGCTTTTTCTAACTTCAAAAATCACTACAGGGAAAAAGGGAAACAATTCAGAAGATTGTTCTTTAAACTTAAGAAGACAAAGAAAGATCAAAGAGTGAGAAGTATCCTATTCTGAATTGCATGAGTTTTGCTAAATGCAGGAAGCTGTATCTTGAGCTACACCTGTCACATCAGTTGTACAATCATCCAAGAAATTTTATTGTAGAATAAAATGAAACAGCTTGATAATGGAAAAGAAATTAAAACAAATTCTTATGAACTGTTAGAAACTGAGAAAAAAAAAGGTTAAAAATAATATTCCAAAAGTCTATTTTAAACAATGTATTATTTTTATTTTAGTAGTGCAATTAAATACTAGCTAATTTCCACTTGTGCAGAGATACAGTCTCTGACCTGAGAACATAAAATCAACTACTATGGAAACGGAACAGATGGAATATGCAATAAAAGAATAGAACATCACTAAAAGGATGCTGACACAACAGTGTCTGCTTTTTACATTGCACAATGTTTTCCCAAATAGAAAATTCTTTTAAGCTTTTTCATTAGAAATGCCTGTATCTCCACCGTCTGAAGTGGAAATGCCCTACTTCTATCATCTTAAGTCATTCCACTGTGATTTGGATGACATAACCTGCTGAACAACAACACCTCCCACCTCCCAGCTGCATAGGAAGGATTTAATTTTGGCAACATGCCTGTGATTTGTAAGAGCCTGAAAGCAGGGCTACAGGCAGACTCGGGCTCCCTAGAACACAGATTTAAGTCTGGCTGCTGAAGGAAGGTGGTGCATAGATATTCCTCCTCATTTTGAAATAGAGATTATATGCTTATCTTTCAGTGGCAGAATGGAGAAGTACTAATATATCATATCTCTGATGTATTCAGATTCTATTGTGGACACACACCACAGATGACAATGAACACAAATTAATATCTTAACCTTCAAAACAGGACTTTGCACAATAACTAAAGGCATAGGGCCACACAGAAAAAGTCAAAACTAATCCTTCATTCCTTGCTATCCATTCTGATAAAGTAATAAAGCGTTATTCCTTTGTTCTACTTTCACAGAAAAAGAACTTTCACATGTAACTGTCAGTGTTTCATAACAATTTCAGCATCTTCTTACTTTTGGATGCAACTTAAACTATTGTAACAAGGGGTGGCTGTTATATACAGGTTTTATGTTTTTAATATTTTTATTTTTCAATGACTCTCTTATTTTAAATATGGTAACAATAAGTGAAAAAAAGCTACTTGTTCCCAAGTTCTGTGCAATGCGCATGCTTTTCAGTGTTAATTATTATTACTATTAAAAATACACATCATATTTCCTTTTCAGTTTAGCCAGTAGGAACTTCTGTCCATGAGGTCATCAGCATTGACAAGAATATCAAAGCATGGTCTATTATCCCATTTCTGTTCCAAGTTTTATGTTTTATGCCCCATTATTACAAGCTAGAAGAGTTTCAACAATTCTTTGATATAAACAAGAAGAGCTTTAGTTGGAGCTGGAGTTGGTACATCAACACTATCAATTTTTAATTAAGAATAACTCCTTAAAAAAATTTACTTAAAAAAAAAGTATCAGCTAAAGGTGTGCATCATGTTATATCTGCCAAGTAGGTCTGCAAAGTAGCACAGTATTCCTATGAGAAACAATACTGTAATTTTCTGGTTAGCATAATAACACAGACAAGCTGATTAAATGTGCTGAAAACACTGAATATGTAAAAAATAGCTGTGATAAAGTTATTTTAATCCACCATAAAGAGTTACAAATTCCATGGTTTTTTTCCCTGGACCAAGAAATGCCAAAATGATTGTAAATTAGAGAATATTACAACCAGTATTACAACCAAAGGAAAATTTCATGAGCATCGCATCCATCAATTCAGTATTAACTATCACTGATAATTTTATAAGTTTTATAATAGATGTACAAGATGAAATAGCTCTATAATTGTGCAGAAGGACAAATTTTACCTGGCTAACCTGATTTTCATCTACAATGAAGTTAACAAGCAGTGCAGGTGAGTAATGAGCACTGGATGTGGTATTTCTTGACTTAAGGCCTTCAACACGGCCTCCAAACATCCCTGCAGCCAAACTGGTGAGATACCCACTGGCTAAGTAGTTAACAAGGTGGATAGAAAAGGAGCTGGGCTGTCAGGTTCAAAGCCTAGTGATCAGCAGTATGAAGTCCAATTGGTAGCTGCTTACTACTGGCAATCCTCAGAGGCTAAAACTGTGATTGATAGTGTCCAGTGCCCTCACTAGTGCTCTAAACGATGAGATACAGGGCACTCTCAGCAAGTCTGCAGATCATCTGAAATTTGGGGAAGACATGAATTGGGAGTAAGCAGTGTGCCCTTGCTGTAAAATTAAAAAAAAAAAAAAAAAAAAAAATAAAAAGTCAACTGCATCTTGGGCAGTATTGGCAAGAGTATCCAGCCAGGAGAATGGAAGCAGTTATTTCTCTCTATGCACTTCTTGTGAGAGCACTGATGGAGTACTGTGACATATTTCAGGCTTCCCAGTACAAGGAAGACATTAAAAGATGAAAAGAGTCCACAGGACAGCCATATGGCTGGGGCTGGAACACATAGTGCAAGTGGGCAGGATGAGAGAACTGGGTTTGTTCAGCTGAGATGAGAAGAGGGCTTGAGGAGAACCTTAATGTTCTCTAGAATTACCTAATGGGAAGCTGTAGAGATGCCTGAGAAAAATTTGTCCAGAAGTGTGCAGTAGAGGGATGATAAGCAACAGGTAAAAGTTGAAGCACAAAAAATTGTGACTTGTTAATACAGATTTTACCAGGAGAGCAGCCAAACACTTCACCAGGTACCCAGAGAGGCTGTAGAATCCCCATCACTACAAACTGCCAACCTGAGCACAGGAGGCTGCATCTGGGAGAGCCCTTCAACCTGCATGACTTGTTTCTAAAAACTTCTTTACCAAATGGTACAAGAAGGTGACTGGGTAGTAGTAAAATTGGTTACTTTTTTGTGAGTATTTTCAGTGCTTGATACCAGTAATTTTAACTTCTATTTCAGAAACACGTTGAACTGAAGAAAGAATGTATAATAAGAGCCCTGTATAATTTATCCCATTCACGTTAGAGTTTTACTACTAGAAAGATATAGTTATGTAAGTGTGGAACCAATAATCATGGTAGTTTCTTCAAAAATTATTTCAATATTTTTTCATTTTTCATTTCCCTCATTTGCAAAGACAATAAACATAATTCATTGAAAAATAAATTGATGTATTAATGAAGAACATAACTCTGAAAGATGTGCTTAAAATAGCACACATGTCAATAATGGAGGGTGCTAGTTACTTTGAAGCTGTTACCCACAGCTAAAGAAAGTCATCTCTGTGTTTAGCAATTTTATGAATACCTTCAGATGCTTTCTAAATCAAACCAAAACCTCCTATAGTAGAACACTTAAGTTTGTTTACATAGGCATTATCTAAAATGAAAATTAAAGCACAGCTTGCAGTTCATTTCAGTATTCCAATCAACAAGAAACAAAAGCATAATCTCTCAAAGCTTCAGCATGAGTAAAAGCAAGATAAAGAGATATGAGAGAGATTAAGTTGAACCATCCTATTACTTTTAAGTACCAAGCCATTGCGTTGAAATTTGACTACAGTAGTGTGAATTCAAAAGCTAGGAAATTAAAAATTCAAATCTTAATAATTTAGAAATGTATTTACATATGTTACTAGTTCCTAATTTTTTCCTTTCTTCCCTCTTATTTAAGGAAAGCATCTATAAAAAAATAATTCATGCACGTTCAAGGTGCAATAGCACAATTTTCTCAAATTTTGATCTAGAAAAGCTTTAAAACAAAAGTTTTAAACCTACTTCTAGACCAAGCACATGATTCTAACAAAGGCATAACTATTTAAACTACCTTCAATTAAATCACATCTCACTACTGTCCTCTTTTGAAAGGTGAAAAGAATGAAGCAGCAACAGGAAAGGCAGACACAACTTTTTAAACTCATCAGATGTCTCCTAATATGACTGTAGTTAGAGTTCTAATCTAATATCTATCTATTACAGCAAACCAAAAATTCTCCCTAGAAGTGTGTGTTATTTAAGTTACAAAATACTGGAACAGGACAAAAGTGTTCTTTGAGACAACTCTAATTGCTCCAATTAAGATTTCTAAATTCTCCTCTGAGCCTGCAGCAGAAAAGGGTAAGAATTTTAACACAAGCATAGAAAAAGAACTTTTAGCAAAACTTGTCACAATTAATTAAACTCTCCTCAGATAAGGCAAACAACCTTCCTCTCCACTGGGCACTGTTCAGCAGTCTACATGGTTGTCCTGGTTTGGGCCAGGATAAAGGTGGTTTTCTGTTTCTGTACTTTTGCTTTTAGCTAAGTCCCTTGTAAGTAGTTGCATTTGCTGAAATTAACAGCAAGTTTCTCAGACAGTGTATGTGCTTCTAGGACTGATAACACTTGATGTTTATAGTTACTGCTAGAGACTGGTATGCAGGGCCAAGGACACTGCTTTCCTCAGCTCTGAGGAAAATATTTTACCGTCCAGGAGGACACAGAGGCCCCACCTGAGCCCTCCTTTAGGGAGGAACGGACAAGATAGATGCCAGAATTGACCAAACAGAGTATTCCATCCCATATACGTCACACTCAGTATAAATTTGAGGCATCACGAGGGCCGAGCCAGATTTTTCCAGATCTTTTCCTGCTTCCCTTCCTTCACCCGGCATCCTAGAAGGATCCTGTCCGTTCGTCTGCCTGTGGTCCTGATCCGTGCCAGCCCCTATCTGTGTGTTCCTGCCTCCGGTTCCCGACTGCTGCCGACTCCAGGAGTCCAGCCTGGACTTTCCCAGGGCTGCCCTACAGCCTCGGTGGTGACGTGAGAGTTATTGGGGGGAAGGGGGGAGGAATGTGGTTTCCATTTTCCTGTATATTTGTATATATTTAGTAATTTTTCCCTATTTACCATTACTGTTTCATTAAAGTTGTGTAGTTTAGTTTCCAACTCATAAGTCTCTCTCCCTTATTCTCTCTCCTTTCTTCATCGAGGGGAGAGAGAGATTAAAGAGAGCGTCTGTTATTCGGTTTAATTGCCGGGTCAGTGTTAAACCGTGACAGATTTATTGGCGCCCAACGTGGGGCACGAGCTAATTGGCTCGAGTCCAGTTTAAATTTTGACTAAATTGTCTGAACAGTTTGAATTCCAACTCCAGTGAAAGAATGGCTTTCCTGAGCTGGAATCAGACTTTTTCCTTTGGAAATTTCACAGGGTTGGAAATTAAACCAATCATGCCGTACCTTTGGAATTTAGGGAATGTGATGTGTATTTTTGCAGCTGGAATGAGTGCTAATATGTGGCTTTCCTATCGTAAGAGACGCTTAAGGACCATCGTTGCAATATGGTCCTCAATATTGATGTATATCATGGTGTATGGTGCAGTGATGTTTCATAGAAGGATTAAGAACTTTGTTCGTAATTATGTTTTCAGAGTTCTTTTGAGGAAACATACCACCCTTGGGCTGAGTTCAGTGGATTCTTGTCTAAATGGCATTATGATTGTTATAGGTTTGTGCCTCCTGATTTTTGGTGTTCAGGTGTTCATGTGCTACTATATATTGGTGAGGAATAAGACAACTACAACTAGGGGAACGAGCTCGCCTCGTAAAGAGAGCACCCCCACTCCTGCCTCTGCAGCCGCTTCTCGCCCCCCCTCACGCAAGGGCACAACTCAGATAAGGTCGGCAAGCATTGCCAGTGTTTCTGCTACAGCTCCAGTTGCTGTGTCTACTCCCACAGACACTGCTGCTGCTCAGAAAACAAGCCCTGCTGCTGGCACTGCTGCAGATGCCTCAGCCTCTCCCCCTCAGCCCACACAGTTACTTGTTAACCCTGTAACTAAGAGAAAAGGAAAACAATGGAAATCAGAAGCGAGCCTTAACCCTTCCAAGTCTGAACAAGATGACCAGGTGATAGAGGAAATAGAGGATACTGCCTCTCCTCGTAGAGCAGCTAGTGCAGAGTCAGATGAGGACTCAGACTCAGAATCTGCTCAGCCCTATTCCATGAGAGACTTGCGTACTCTGAGAAAAGACTATAGCCGTTTTACAGGTGAACCACTCCTCTCTTGGTTATTTCGATGCTGGAATGATGGGGCTGCTACCATAACATTAACTCAGAAGGAAGCTAGGCAGTTGGGCCCTGTAGCCAAAGATGCAGCTATTGATCGGGCATTTGGGGAAAAGGCTGGAACTACTAGCCTGTGGAAACGACTCTTGTCAGCTGTCAGGGAGAGATATCCCTATAAAGAGGCAATAGATTGCCCACAGGTCAAAGCAGCCACACTTGGAAAAGCTATCAGGTATCTGGAAGAATTGGCTGTACGAGAAGTGATCTATAATGATGATGGCATTGAAGACCCTTATCAAGTACCATGTCCTAAACCTATGTTGCAAAGGTTTGTGCATGCTGCACCATCACCTTTTAACCATACTCTATCAGTACTGCTATGGGTTCCTGCAGAAGTGGATACAACTGTGGGTGATGTGATTAAAACTGCACGAGAGTGTGAAGAGGCTGTCACAGCCCCTCATCGGGCCTGGGTCTCAGCTATCAAGAGAGCATCTGAGAAACTGCATTCACCCCTTTTTCCTCAGACAGACGGAGGACGCCCCATTGCCACCATTAAGAGGAGACGCCCTCCTATGAGACAGAATCGAGGGAAACAGAATATCCCAAGAGGAATTCTATGGGCACTCCTGTGTGAGTGTGGAGAGGACATGACAAAGTGGGACAAGAAACCTACTGCTGACCTACAGGACCGAGTGATTAAGTTGATGAGTAAGCCGAAGGCAAAAGGAGGTCCTTCTAAAAAGATGGCTGCTCAAGTCTCCAGTGTGGAGCTACCCAATCCAAATATGCTGGTGACTCAAGATCCCTGCACATCAGGTGTGAGTACTGGGGATGCAAGCTCCAGTAATGCACCTACTGCCAATGCTGTATGTGCTCAAGCTTAGAGGTGCCCTGCCTCCAGCCAGGTGGAGGAGAGGGACAACCGAATCTATTGGATTGTGTGGATTCGATGGCCTGGCACATTAGAGCCACAAAAGTATAAAGCCTTGGTGGACACTGGTGCACAGTGCACCCTAATGCCATCGAATCAGAAAGGCACAGACTCCGTCACTATTTCTGGAGTGACGGGGGGATCTAAAGAACTGACTATTGTGAAGGCTGATGTGAGCCTCACTGGAATAAAGTGGCATAAACACCCAATAGTAACTGGTCCAGATGCTCCGTGCATCCTTGGCATAGACTACCTCAAGGGAGGTGATTTCGAGGACCCGAAAGGGTACCGCTGGTCCTTTGGTACTGCAGCTATTAAGACTGAGAATGCAGAATGGCTGCATACTTTGTTTGGCCTTTCAGATAAATCCTTTGTAGTGGGATTGCTGAGGACTACAAACCAGCGTCTGCCAACTGCTACTTCAGTAGTGCATCGTAGACAATATCGTGTCAACAGAGATGCTGTGGTCCCCATTCACAAGCTGATCCGGCAATTAGAGAGCCAAGGAGTAATCAGCAAGACTCATTCACCCTTCAACAGTCCTGTATGGCCAGTGAAAAAGCCAAATGGAGAGTGGAGGCTGACAGTGGACTATCGTGCCCTGAATGAGGTTACACCACCACTAAGTGCTGCTGTGCCGGACATACTAGAACTTCAGTATGAGCTGGAGTCAAAGGCAGCCAAGTGGTATGCTACTATTGACATTGCTAATGCGTTTTTTGCTATTCCTATAGCACCAGAATGCAGAGCACAATTTGCCTTCACCTGGAGAGGTGTCCAGTACACTTGGAATCGACTGCCTCAGGGGTGGAAACACAGTCCTACCATCTGCCATGGACTGATCCATGACACCTTGGAAAAGGGTGGAGCTCCAGAACATCTACAATACATCGATGACATTATTGTGTGGGGTGACACAGCAAAGGAAGTCTATGAGAAAGGCAAGAAGATAATTGAAATCCTTCTAGAGGCTGGTTTTGCTATTAAAAGAAGCAAGGTCAAGGGACCTGCACAAGAGATACAGTTTCTGGGAGTTAAGTGGCAAGATGGACGTCGCCACATCCCAATGGACGTGATTAACAAAATAACTGCTATGGCCCCACCAACTACCAAAAAGGAAACACAGTCCTTTTTAGGAACTGTTGGTTTCTGGAGAATGCATATTCCTCTTTATAATCAGATTGTGAAACCTCTCTATGAGGTTACCCAGAAGAAGAAAGACTTTAAATGGGGCTCAGAACAACAAGCTGCTTTTGAGAATATTAAACAGGAGATTGTACAGGCAATGGCCCTTGGACCAATTCGAACAGGGCCAGACATCAAAAATATTCTTTACACCGGAGATGGAGGTGATGGTCCTACATGGAGCCTCTGGCAGAAAGCTCCAGGAGAGACTCGAGGCCGACCTCTAGGATTTTGGGGTCGAAACTACAAAGGCTCCGAAGCCAACTACACAGCCACTGAGAAAGAGATACTGGCCGCATACGAAGGAGTCAGAGCTGCTTCAGAAGTGATTGGTACTGAAGCACAGCTCCTCCTAGTACCACGATTACCTGTACTGGGTTTTATGTACACAGGTAGAGAATCTTCCCATCATGCTACCGATGCTACCTGGAGTAAATGGATTGCTTTAATCTCACAGAGAGCTAGGATAGGAAGACTTAATCGTCCAGGAATTGTAGAAGCAATAACACATTGGCCAGAGGGCAAACACTTTGGAATGCCACCAGGAAAAGTGGTAAAACGGGCTGAAGAAGCCCCACCATACGACCAGCTCCCAGAGAACGAGAAACAATATGCTCTTTTCACTGATGGATCCTGTCGTCTGGTAGGAGGCCATCGAAGGTGGAAAGCTGCCGTATGGAATCCTACACGACTAGTTGCAAAAACAGATGAAGGAGATGGTGAATCAAGTCAATTTGCAGAGGTAAAAGCTATCCAATTGGCTTTGGACATTGCTGAACAAGAAAAGTGGCCGAGACTTTATCTCTATACTGACTCATGGATGGTAGCAAATGCCTTATGGGGTTGGTTAAAGCAGTGGAAGCAAAACAACTGGCAACGTAGAAATAAACCTATCTGGGCTGCTGAACTTTGGAAAGACATTGCTACTAGGTTAGAGAAACTTGATGTAAAAGTGCGTCACGTAGATGCCCACGTACCTTCATATCGAGCTACCGAGGAACATCGAAACAACCAACGAGCAGATGAGGCTGCTCAAGTGTTCCAAATAGATCTGGACTGGGACCATAAAGGTGAACTGTTTTTGGCCAAATGGGCCCACAATGCTTCAGGTCATCAAGGCAGGGATGGAACATATCGATGGGCTCGTGACCGAGGGGTGGATTTATCTTTGGACTCTATTATGCAGGTTATCCACGACTGTGACATATGTGCTGCAATTAAGCAAGCTAAAAGGTTGAAACCTCTATGGTATGAAGGGAGATGGTCAAAATATAGGTATGGGGAGGCCTGGACACACTTGGTGGGTGATGATGAAAGATGGAGAAGTACAATGTGTACCACAAGGGAATCTAACACTAGGTGAGAATTCCTAATTTCTGCTTGTCTAGCTTAATCAGTAATGCATAGACTCTTTGGGAGTCATGAACTTGTATCCCACCATAACTACTGTTATGTGAACTGTTGCATAAACTAACAATGTTCTATGAGTGTTTTTCAGGATGATTTTGTGGTGATGAAACCAGAACTAGGTTCATCGGCTGGCATCCAGTAACTTCCTTGAAATTACCATCTGCAACCTGCAACTTGTGGACCATGGACATGAACTGTGAAGACTGGTCCTTCTTTTGAGAATCTGCTACAATAGATGAACATCTGCAATTGTAGACTGAATTACTTAGTGATTTTTAGCACAGAGAGATAGTAGTAATTTGTGTATAGATATGTTTAGGGATAAGAGTTAGTAATGATTGGAGCATGACGCAAATGGTATGGAATAAGGGGTGGAATGTCCTGGTTTGGGCCAGGATAAAGGTGGTTTTCTGTTTCTGTACTTTTGCTTTTAGCTAAGTCCCTTGTAAGTAGTTGCATTTGCTGAAATTAACAGCAAGTTTCTCAGACAGTGTATGTGCTTCTAGGACTGATAACACTTGATGTTTATAGTTACTGCTAGAGACTGGTATGCAGGGCCAAGGACACTGCTTTCCTCAGCTCTGAGGAAAATATTTTACCGTCCAGGAGGACACAGAGGCCCCACCTGAGCCCTCCTTTAGGGAGGAACGGACAAGATAGATGCCAGAATTGACCAAACAGAGTATTCCATCCCATATACGTCACACTCAGTATAAATTTGAGGCATCACGAGGGCCGAGCCAGATTTTTCCAGATCTTTTCCTGCTTCCCTTCCTTCACCCGGCATCCTAGAAGGATCCTGTCCGTTCGTCTGCCTGTGGTCCTGATCCGTGCCAGCCCCTATCTGTGTGTTCCTGCCTCCGGTTCCCGACTGCTGCCGACTCCAGGAGTCCAGCCTGGACTTTCCCAGGGCTGCCCTACAGCCTCGGTGGTGACGTGAGAGTTATTGGGGGGAAGGGGGGAGGAATGTGGTTTCCATTTTCCTGTATATTTGTATATATTTAGTAATTTTTCCCTATTTACCATTACTGTTTCATTAAAGTTGTGTAGTTTAGTTTCCAACTCATAAGTCTCTCTCCCTTATTCTCTCTCCTTTCTTCATCGAGGGGAGAGAGAGATTAAAGAGAGCGTCTGTTATTCGGTTTAATTGCCGGGTCAGTGTTAAACCGTGACAATGGTACATCCATCCTTTCTTACTAAGCTCCTTGATACCTTCTCTGGCAATCACATTAGCATGTCTGACAATCTGAAGCTAAGTCAGTCTGTATGCTATAGCCCAGTGTGCCTGCTCTGACAGACATCTACCCTAAGTGGAGACACAATAACGGGTGCTCACAGAAATTTAGTGTTAATTCCTAGAATAAAGTGAGCACTGTTTCAGCCAAAACAGCCACAAACAGGGATCAGGTCTTGTCATAAGGCCGTACTAGATAACTGTAGTACAGTTCACAAACAGGACTTTGTAGGGTTGCCATTTCAACAAACACTGAAGATGAAAAGAAATAATAGCTTTTTCTACCATAGCCTCTTTCCTTTAGTTCATTGTAAATGAGTGTTCTTATGAATGAATGACCCATTTCAGTGAAAGCTTTACATATAAAACCACTCTTTATTTGTAAAGCACTACATCCCTAACTCCTTAATTTGGCTTTGCATTTGGTTGTATTAAAAATCCACCATTTTTGAATGGCCTCAATTATTTAAGAAAAAAAAAAAAAAAAGGAAACTGTAATTTACTATAAAACACAAGTTTTGTGACAAAGTGCAAAGCTACTTTTGGCTCTTTCCCTGTTCCAGAACACCATAACATGAAAACATTGAATGTAGAACTGACTCCTGAAGAAACTCCTATTTTTGTAGATAGAGGCTGCTTTTTGCTTTCAAAGAAAACCATGTAGTCAGCCATCTGTCCCCAGTCTAGACTCATAGTTCAGGGAATAACTGCCTAATTTTTGTCTATCAAATAAAATGATTGGTTCATTCTTTATGATGAACTATGCTGCCATTCTATTACATGGATATTTCAATGAAAACCTCAGCACAATACCTGCTTAGCCCCAAAGCTGAACCAACCACTCCCTTTTCCCAGCTACAAGACCACAGTTTAACTTAAAGGGACACTGGGTTTTGATCTGTTGCTGAAGGTATTGCCAACAGCCACATATAGCCCATCACAAGCTACTTGCAGGACTTAACACATCCCTTGTTATAAATATGTGGCAAAACTGTTATGAAGGAAGAATAAACTACCACTGTGCATGACTTCTGACACATCTTTTCAGGGAAACCTGATGGTTGCAGCCATGTATATTAACAGGACATATATTAACAGGACATATATTAATATGTCATACAGGGCGTGATGGGATTGATGGCTTCATAGGTGTATCAAGTAGACACCAATAAGCACATCAACCAATGAAAAGAAGATAATACATTTAGGAATTTCCCCTCATACATCCTTCTTAGTTCTTAAGACATCAAAGGGTAGCCCTTCCACAACAGGAGACATGTAAAAATGTGTCAATATCTCCTGAAGACTCCAATTAGTACACGTTTAGTTATTAGTACTATTAGTAATTAGTACACAGCACCGCTGTGAACAGCGGCCTATTTGCCTTGCAGAGTATGTACGTCCATTAGCAACCCAAAGACATCAGATTAACTACCAGTGTAAAGTCTGTGCTGATACCCCTTGTGAAGGAGTAAGAAAATGGAAACAACACTGCCAAGGTTGTCTGGCAAATATCTGGCAATAATACTCAATGAACAGCTCCTTTGTTCCACCTAGATAGAACCAGTACAGATACTTTTGTTTCTATCCTTTCTAAGCAGATAAGAAATTCGGCCTAAACTTTTTTCTTCAAGAGCTCTCTAAAAATTACTTCTTCACTGACTGTGACACTGGAAGTGTGTGATTTCAGTTCTTTCTTGAGACATAAATTCCTGAAGAGAGTAATAAACAATTTAAGAGAAAAGTTAAACCAAGTTTGTGTAATTATATTAGACTGTCCTTACAAAACGCAGTTTGCCCAAAGTACTCCACGTATGATACAATCACATCATATTCTGCCATAAATTGCACTGATATTTGGTTTATCTATTACCCTGTGTAGCTTTGAAAAAACTTATTTATACACACTGCATCAAGCATTTTGGGGAAGGAAGCAGGGAGGTTGTCAAAAAGAGCATAGCAGGCTTCATTATCTTTAGATCTATGTGCTGTCACTGCCATCCCTGATAATTCTGCAACAGGTGAGCCTGGAACAATGAGGTGGCACTGAATGTAACTTGGGGAACTATTCTGGAAGCTCCAGTCCAGCTGCTGGATTTCGTCAAATATTTCTTGCTGGTATGATAATAATCTGGTTTCTGAAAGTTAATTCTAAAATACCAACAATTATATGAATAATTTTCATTAATGCTTAAGAAGAGGTATTCAAAATAGCAACCATCTTTTTATGAGATATGAAGTTTAAGGGTAGAGGAATGTGATGCAGCCACACTGTCATTTGCTGAGGGCAGGGGATCCAGATCTATGTCTATGTTCAGATGTTCAATGAGATATTTAATCTTTCATTATTTTAAGTTAACAGGAGACTGTCATCTGCATTAGTGTACCACTGAGTTGCCAAACAAACACTATGCTGGATACAGGACCTTTGCTATGAACTAGTATAGAAAGATTGCTTAAGTTCTTAAAATTCTGGACTTTTGGGAAAAGGTTGAGAGAGTCAAATTTCTTACAAAGATACCTGTCCTGGTTTGGGCCAGGATAAAGGTGATTTTCTGTTTTGTACTTTTACTTTTAGCTAAGTCTCTTGTAAGTAGCTGCACTTGCTGAAATTAACAGCAAGTTTCTCAGACAGTGTGTGCTTTTAGGACTGATAACACTTGATGTTTATAGTTACTTCTAGAGACTGGAATGCAGAGCCAAAGACACTGCTCAGCTCTGAGGAAAACATTTTAGCCTCCAGAAGGAGTAAAGAGGTCCCACCTGAGCCCTCCTTTGGGGAGGAACAGACAAGATAGATGCCAGAATTGACCAAACAGAGTATTCCATCCCATACACGTCATACTCAGTATAAATTTGAGGGATCACGAGGGCCAAGCCAGACTTCTGGATTTCCGGATTTCCTGATTTCCCTTCCTTCACCCGGCATCCTGGAAGGATCCCATTCGTTCGTCTGCCTGTGCTCCTGATCCGTGCCAGCCCATATCTGTGTGTTCCTGCCTCCAGTTCCTGACTGCTGCCGACTCCAGGAGTCCAGCCTGGACTTTCCCAGGGCTGCCCTGCAGCCTCGGTGGTGATGTGAGAGTTATTGGGGGAAAAGGGGAAGGAATGTGGTATCCATTTTCCTGTATATTTGTATATATTTAGTAATTTTTCCTATTTATCATTACTGTTTCATTAAAGTTGTGTAGTTTAGTTTCCAACCCATAAGTCTCTCTCCCTTATTCTCTCTCCTTTCTTTATCAAGGAGGAGAGAGAGATTAATAGAGAGCATCTGTTATTCGGTTTATTTGCCGGGCCAGTGTTAAACCGTGACAATACCTCTCACTATCTGCAGAAGTATATATTCCATAACCTAGATACAGGAAACTGAGAAGTGCTCTGGGAGATGATCAAAGCTACTGCACATCTTCTGTACGAGGAACAATTTAGGTAGCATTGGACTTTTCAGCCTGGAAAAAGGGAAAACTTGGGATATGACGGATAGTGAGAGGTATCTATGTCATATGCTTTGATCTTCTGCAGTAGCTTTGATCATCTCCCAGAGCACTTTCTCAGTCTCCTGTATCTAGGTTATGGAATATAGTATATATATATGACAGATCTAAAATTGTGAGAGGCACTGAGTCTCAATGACAGTCACTGTGTCTTCCAGTGCAAGAGCAAGTCTATTGATGAAACTCCTGGGAGCTGGGTTCAAACTCCAAAGCAATGAGGCAAGCTCTTCCTGCAATGGAGAGCAGGCTTGTAGAGCCAGTTACCAAATTAAGCTAGAGCTGCAAAAATTTATACAGGCTCAAGAAGACACTGACCATGTATTTGAATGGCAGATCTATGGATCGTCCCTGGATCTGACTGACAAGTCACAAATAGTTTAAAAAAATCCTTATCTGTAAATGGCTGGGAGTATGGACAGCATTATGGAAAAGTACCAATTTTGCCTTCCTTCTTATCCTGTTCCTAGGTTTCTGCATATGGCCATTATGTGAAACAGAATGCTGGACTAAATGAAACATTGGCCTGGACCACTAAATCTACTCCTTGGTTATGACCTCATCAGAACCACAAATCTGGACTCTAATATTAAATTCCTTTCCTTAGGAAATAAGTGCAATGCTTAGTACAATTACAGTAGCAGTGATAGCTGAAGGAATCAATGAATTCACATTTAATTTTCAGACTGCTGGTACACACATTGTCAGTCTCAGATGAGCATCCCTGAGTCTCAACATCATGCTTCAAATTACATGTAGGCTTCAAAGTTGAAAAATTAAGAAATACCTTTTTTGCTTTCTTTTGCAGATCTTTATTATTGTTCCCAGCAAAAAATTTTACCAGGAGTCTAACATACTTGTAATGTCAGAAACTGTATGGGTGGATTTCAACATCTCACAGCTTGCTTTAGCTAAGATGGTCAAAACTGCTAGTACAGTTTTTACTCAACTTTTGTAATGTGTTAAAACATAAGGTATAAATGCTTCCTAAATACCTTTTTTTTAATTAATTTTTTTTAATACTTTTTTTTTTTTAATTCCTAATACTTCCTAAACAGCTGTATTTAAGGAAGACTTCAGCATGCCTTTCCAGATACAGGGAATGCTAGATATTGAGCAATCAAGCAAGTAGATTGATTTCTTCAAGGTTGCTCAAAACCCCACAGTATATGAAGAAACAAAGGGCAAAAATAACCTAAAACTATGGAAATACGGATGAACACATAATAGGTTACTTGAGGAGAGTGATGCAGACACACCTTAGAAGTTCTGCAAAGAGACAACTTCCAAGTGTGAAAACAGTGACAGCAACTGTGAACCAGTCCTGCAGAGACCAACTTGGTGCTCAGGGAGTCATATGCAATCAACTATAGTTCAGCAACATCCCCTGGTTTTCTTCAGAGTTCAGTTAGCTCCAAGCTCATGGCAACACATGGATATTAACAAAACTCTTCCTGATCTGACCCAGTTCCATAAGGAGATATTTTTGGCATATCTGCACACAGCACCATGTTTCCAAGGCTACTAGGGTGCTCAGCTTCAAGGCTGGATCCCACACCATATCAATGGCTTGAGCTGCAAATTACAGGATATCCAGCTTACCTTTCTCAATGCACCAGAGCTGGGTGAGAAGCAAGTAATTATTTTTTAAACTTTAGATAAACAGCATTCATACTTTCAAAGTCTATCATCTCCAGGAAACCTTTTACCGTAAAGACTTAAATGATTGAGACAACTGATGATCTCAAGACGTGTGAATGAAAAGAGAATTCTTCTCTCTCAGCATCTACTGGTCAGTAGCAGAAGCAAAAATAACTACATTCCTAAAAAATTACACAGCTCCTGCTGGCTTTTCATTTATGTTGCTGGACCTAATGCAGAATCAAATGGAAGCCATTTGGGGCTCTTCCTGAAATAGACACAAAATTTAGAACAGAATTATCACTGGATGCTAAATAAAGGAAACATTGTAGTGTAGAAGCTCTGGAATCATATTATCTTCACTCCAGACACTCAAGAGATTACTGTTCTAAAAAAAAATAAATAAAAATCTGGCCTAAATCTGGCTCAGAAATTCAGTGGGCTCTAGCTTTCTTATATAAATGCTTGCAAGAGCATATGTACAATGGGTCAGGACATGGAAAACATATTAATAAGAGGCATTAAGAAGTACTTATTTGCTGAAAACATTAATTTTTTAAAACTCTGTGCTAGACCTTGCTTCTCTGGCTTCTTAGGAAAGGGGCTTGAACCTTGTGTATGTGTCAGGCTTTCAAAAAAAAAGCCAAAACACAAAGTAGACGTACAATGAGCCAAACAGGCCATTGTATTCAGATGCATATGCTACATATATAGTTATATGTATATACATGTTACATATACATGTATAGTTATCAATTCACACATTCAATCTACAGAATGTAGTATGTAAATTAATCTTTGCAGAAAACCTTATCATTATGATATGGATGAAAATATATATGTGTGTCTGCATCCACCACATGCTGAATTTGTATTCTTTTAGAAGTTAAGTAGGAAGAGTGCCTGCCATTGTACTCCTCTAAGGTGCAATACAGATATAACAATGTTTTTTCTTTTCTGTTTTCAGAAGGACTGGTGAAAAGGGTTACTATGTGTGCAGTAGTTTCCCTTTAAGTAATCTTTTTGTTGGCTGTGCATCCAGGGCAACTAATAGTTTTATCAAATACCCTTCACGGCAAGGCAACTGTTTCTATGGAAACCATAGAGCAACCATCCATTACTCCTGCAAAGATTTCTCTCTGCTCTCTCCTACATACAGGTAGCTATTTTGTCTCAAACTAGATAGAATGGAAGAATGAATTTAAAGTCTGTGTGACAAGTCACCTCCAGAGCTTCATACGTAGGCTATGGGGAAAGTGGAGCCTAAAGCACAAAACCCCAAAAGGCACTTGCAAGGAAGCCATAAAGAAGTTTTTAAACCAGGTACAAACTCTGTCAAGTCTGCAATGTAAAATACAGCTTATATACAGACGATTGTTTCCTTACAGTTGTGAAATTGAGGAGAGACAGAGAAAGGCTTAATTTTGGAGATGAGCTTTGGTCACTTACCTCTCTCAGCATGTTGGTTTCTTTTTCCTTCTGTTCAAGAAGGCTCTCCAAGTGGTGCACGTGCATCTCTGCCTCAGCCAACCGTCTTGTTCTCTCATGATCTTCCTCAGTGGCTTTTGCTGACAGACCTTTACTCTGCAACATCTCCAGCAGCTTTTTGATGGACTCATCACGTGCATTTAAGGTCTGTTTCTGTGTCTCAATACGCAGTTCCATCTCTTCTAAGGTTTTACGTAGCAGGAAGAGTTCCTTGGCCTGACGTTCGTGCTCTGCATGGAGCCGCTGGAAGTTTTCCTCTGTCAGCTCTGCCACCAGGGGCTCACTGGTTCTAGTGGTGCTGTCCTGCTGGAACAACTGGTTCAGGTCCCGCTGGATCCGAAGTTCATCTTGGAGAGCCTGGATAGTCATCTGCATATGCTAAAAGAATAAATAAATAAAATCAGAGGATTCCCTCCACTGGAGTTATAAAAAGAACATAATGAGCCACATCATTCCCCCTGAGCTACCAACTAAGGAAACTGTAACACTAAAACACCAATGTTTTTTAAAAGCAGAATTGAGGTGGAACTGGGTTAGGCTACAGAAATTTCAAGTCCTTCCTTCTATGCCTGGAAGTCATTGCTTAATTCCAGAAACATTACTTCAAATGGGATAACGTCAGTAGGCATTTGTCAGTAAACTGAGAGCTTAAAATACCTGTTTTTCTCAAATGTTTGCTAACCTTATAGAAGAATTCTGCAAAAGAAGTCCTATACTAGAATTACTATCTTGACAAATCAGAGGGACATGCAAGTATTAGAATTTATATAACAGATAATAAAATGTAATCAGACATGAATGATACCAAGGTCTTCAGCACTAATGCTACATGTAGCACAGATTTTCCTGTTGACTTACAGAAGAAATTTCAGCATGTCAGAAATATCTACAACTATAGAAAACTGTGTATATGTTGCCTGGGGAGACAAGTCACATCATACAATTTCATGCATGAGGATTTTAGTACAGAACAGGATTTCCACCTTACAAAGAAGAATGTGAAGTACATCAAATGATCAGCAGTACAAGACAATAAATTATGTCTGTTAATACCATGGGCTAATAGAGTGGGATAGTATTGGAGAAACACAGTTTGCCTAGAAAAAAAGTCCTCATTTCATATTTACATAAAGATTTGTTTTCTTTGCAAGACAGGACTATTAAGACAATAACAGAGTAGCAGCAACACAGGAAAAATACCTGATTACCAAGGATGAGATACAGACCAAGCGATACATCTTTACTCCCTTAAGAGTAGCACAAATGCTTACAATTTAGCCTGAATGTGAACAAGATCCCTGATCCCTGGGATCTACACTTACATTACAAAACCCAGTGTCTGCAGTACAGCTACTTCCACTATTCACTAGGACTAGTCAGACAGTACCAGTTAGGACCAGCTGCCCTCCAGAGGTCCCTTCCAGTGTCAACCATCTTGTGAATCTATGAAAAGACAACAGACAGCAGAAAGTAACTGCTGCACGGTTATCTGCCCTAAACCTCTTTTGAAAACATTAACTGTTAGATTGGTTGTACAGAACTGTTGCATAATGACATTCCAATCCCATTTTCTTTACAGAGGTCAGTACTTTAGACATAGTTCTTCCCCTCCTTTTGTTTTACAGCCTAAGAAGACCTTTTTAAAATGAAACATGCTGTTTCACAAACAGCTTAGCTGAGTCCTCTCTGACACCAAAAAGAACAGCCCTGTCCTTCCTTAAGTGGCTCCCACTTACAACTGACTCAAAACTTTACCTGGCTGAAAACCAACCCTATATCAAAACCAAAGAGAACATCTTTACAGCTAGATTTCTGATCCCCTTGACAATGGGACCACACCAGTGCTGATCCTGGTGTTAAGTAGGGGTTGAAAAGCGTAGTCAAGGAGCTGGTCGAGAAAAAAATGGAACCATCATTTATAGTATAAGCCTAAACTGAAATCAGCCTAAATGCAAAGCTCAATCATTGATTTAGGATGCTGTAATCACATTTTCTTTGATTTTGATAACACAATATGTGGCAGTTACTAACCTAAAACTATACTTTGGTTATAGAATCTGTGTGAAAACACAGCAAAAGCATATTAGGTGAGGGGATAATTGCTCTAAAAGGTACTTTGTGTTTATGTATCGGTGGATGGTCAGAATTATTTTCAAGTCAGCATTTAGCAGCACAAGAGAAGAATTATTTGAAGGGAGTCAATATGGATTTAAAAAGATAGAAATTTGCTTAAATTATATATTTCAGTTTTCATTTATTTTCATTTCTCCAATCCACAACTGAAGTGAGAATGTCAGACAACCTCCAAGCCTTAAAACTAAGGCACTACCACAAACATGCTGTTGTTCAGACAGGCAAAAATACTATATCTGTTTAATTAATGTATGCTGACAAAGCTGTAGGAGAAAACCTACTATTTGTGAGAAAACCTCACAAAAAGGTTTGCCTCATCTGTGCCTATACAACAGCAATCAAGTCAGTAGAACTACAACCACAGCAGTGAGAGAATATATTTAAATTTTATTAAACTTAAACAATAACCTTGCTAGATATAACTTTACAGTTCCACACACGAGTTAATGTCATTTTTATTTGAGAAGTCCCACTTATCCAAAGACCAGCTGTGTGTCATTTCCTCCATCTAACAAACAAATTCCCACATGCTTCCACCTGCCTCTCCACATACTGCTACTTCAGCACTTCCTTTCTCCCAGGCGAGTAAAGAGCTTCTTCTGAACAACCACATCATCTATTAAATGAAATTACTTCCTCCACACATAGTTGTCTGAGATTCAAACTTGGGTTATTTATAAACATCAATGGACTAAATCACCACAACCAAACTGCCTCATTTTTACCATTTGACTGGCCGTGAAATCTCATTTCAGGTGACAGTGGCAAAAACTGTGTCTCAGACCTACAAGAATTCTCTCCCCCAAAGTCTGAAAAACCCCCATACAACTTTTGTCTTAAAAAACCAAAATCTCTGACATGATTCAGAAACATAGTGTGAAAAGAAAATAATTTAACTGCAGGCCTAGTGCTAAACCATGAGATGAGTGACGAACATAACGTATTGGTCTACATCAGTCTGTTAAGTAACAACAAGAGAGTTTGGAACACCTGACATAAATAGTCAGCAACTGCCTTGAATTTAGTTTCCTGAGAAAAATGAAGAGGTGGAGCAAGAGGAAGGGAGAAGACTAAGTTTATGAATTGCTATTACTGTTCTCTGAACTGCTGAGCTGAGAACCAACTTAATTATGTGCAAGGTTAACTGGAAAGCTGCTTTCAACACCCACTTCTTTCTAACATGCAAGATGTATGCAAAATGGATTCTTTTCTCTGCTTTCCAAATTTTTTTTTTTTTTTTTTTTCAGAACAAGAGAACAATGCCCTTTATTACTTGGAATTATAAATAAAGTACTTTTTCATTAACATAGCTTGTCTTCTATATAATTTCAAAGAAAACACCCTTTTCCCTCTGAAGGACCAGGCAAGCCTTTCTAGCTTCTCATCCATTTCTCCATGGTATCAACCACGATTTTCTTAAATAATTTAATAAAGGGAACAAAATTGAAGCCAAAGCAATGACGCTGAACTTGTACATTACTTGAAGCTTATTGCTTCAACCTTGAGGTTTCCCTCTTTTTCAAGTAATGAAAATTGGTCTTAAAGCTTCCCTAGAAATTATAACCACACTTACAAATCACAAAATATTGCTGTAAGCATAGTTCTCTAGAAAGTCTCTTGCTGGTTATGCTCATTGCAGTTTTCTCTTGAGAGAGCTAAGCCCCTTCAGGTCCACCTCAAATGTAAATCCTAAAAAGTCAAGGTTCAAACATAACCTCTTACCAAGTGCTCCTCTGCCTGTATTACTTCCATGGGGCAACTTAAGTTTGTTAACTGGGCTCTATGGAGGGATAGTTTGCCCTTCATCCAGCAGTACGAAATTTACATCTTTAAGTAGCAGAACATGACTCTGCCTCAACCTATCAGGATTCACATTTCCCACACATGGCAGATTGTAGTTTCCAACCTATGGTACAACTACAGCCAATGATACAAAAGTTCCTTATATTTGGTTCACAAAACATCACTGTTGTTGCAGCAGTTGCTATTCTGACGAGTTTGGGAACCTTGCTGCAGGCAGCTCTTTTCATCTCTCCTTGTTGAAGCTTTTCCATTTTGCATGAAATATTTTAAGTTCCAGTAGCTCAGACAGAAAACAGTCAGGAGAGCACAGCTTCTTACTCTAATTGGTGGAACAATTAAGAATAGACAGACCATCCCAAAGAAAGTGGAGGATGTGCATCTTAACAGACAGAAGAAGGAATTTAATCGATACTTTACAGCCAAAACTTGTATTCCAACCCAACATTTTAGATCAAAAGCAGGCAGCCATTGCTGCTGGCAAGACTTTGAAAGAAAGGATTAAATTGTGACATACTTTTTAAATTAAAACTCATCTTTGCAAGACAGAGCTTGACCTACCAAGCTACCAAGGTGTTTAAGATTCCAATACACATTTGTCTGTTTGGTTTTGGTTGCCTGATTTAGGTTATTCACACTGCGGATATTGCATTTTTAAATAGTGTAATCAGATACATAACTCACTGAATACTTAATTCAAGAAGTCTAAATGCCTAAATTAGAACTGTGAGAACTGCAGCAGAGGGAAGGCAGCTAGGCACTGAACACTTCTGTGGTTAAGTTCTCCTTAATTCATGGATTTAAATTCTAAGTGGTTTATCCAGGGAAATCACTTTCAGTTTTGGAGTCCTAACAAAAAAACCCACACCAAATAAAAACAAACAAACAAACAACAACAACAGAAAACCAGTATGTACTGAATGACAGATTCATGTGCATGTATTTGTATTTTTCTGCAAACCTGCTCAGTGATCAAGCTGTTCCTCATGTTGAAAAAGTAAGTGCTTGGAAAGACATGAGACAGGTTGGCATTTTTTACAACATCACATCTCCATATTTATTTGTCAGGGTACAAACCAGGATAAAGAAAAAAAAAAAGAGTCAGATATAATTCTTTAAATGACCAAAAACTAGGGTTCTGAATATGCTACTTTACACCTAGTCTTTTATTCAAACAATTACTTTTGAAGTTTTTCAAGAGACACGCTTTCAGCTACAAAAGCACTTCCAGATCTGAAATAGATAGACTTATAGCATCTACAAACCCTGCTTTACTTTGTCTTTAGCTCATCATGAACACAGTGAGTTATAATAACAATATAATAATTATGGTGCATTTTATGTCAGAAGGAAAATTCAAATATATGGCACCAAAAAATGAAAGAACTTAAAGATGCTTTTCTTGCCAGCAGATCTGCATGCACAATCACAAACTTTTCTAACGGGGTTATTCTTCTTATGGTCTTCATAATCAAAGTGTTTCCAGAATTCCTAAAAGGATGAACCACATTAAGCTCAAAAGAGATCCCATGGTAAATGCTAGAATAGTATTTGGTCACTATGGGAAATTATGCTCTCCCATTCTCAAAGAGTTAATTTTTTGGCAGTGTTTCTGGGAAATAGATTCTGCTGAATTCATGACAGAAGCAATAGCCTGGCTGTCTGAGGGAGTCCCTGCTGACATTCAGCTGCAGCCCACGCAAAGAAACTGAAAAAAGGGCTAATGTCAGGTGTCCAGCAGAGATGTGATGAAACAGAACTTGCTGATTCCAGAAATGCTACATACTCACTTTAAGATGGATCAGGGGCTTCAAAACCCTTATTAAAATGTAAATGAATGTGTGATTTCTATAATGTTTAGCTTAGATAGAAAATACAGCTATGATTTTAATAGGATTTAATTTATGAGAGTCAAAGAAAGAGACTTGTATTTTAAGGACAGCCATACATTGCATTATCTCTGAGACAGCATAAAGGCAAGATGGTAAAAGAAACACTGTAGATAAAGAGCTTAAGTTGTCACTAATACATTTGTCAGCTGAACCAAACTCACACAAAATGACTCATTTGGTTTAAGGGGGCAATGTGCAGCAGTCAAACTCCTTTGCCCTTGTCTGTACAAAAAAAACCAACCAACTACACAAACAAAAAAACCCCAAACCAAACCAAACAAATCAGAAGCAACCCAGAAGGAATAAATTTAAATCCAAAATAAGCAAATCAAAAACAACCTAGTATACCTGTAGGCACAAAAGAACCAAAGTACAATGCTATCACCTTGCACTAAGTGTATAGGTACATCCACACAAACTACTGCAAGGTAAAACAAAATAAATGCAGGACACCACTTATTCAGTTATTTTTTCTCAAGCAAGTCTTCCTGTCACCTACATTTCACATACTTTGAGTGTCAATATGCCATGATCCTCTAGTGCAAAAACTGGATTCTTTAAGAGCTCTTCATCTTTCTTGAGAACAGGCATTTTGGAATTTGGGAAAATTATTAGAATTTCTCATCAGAATCAACAATTTCCATACTCATTTTAACCTCTATTTCCTGCCAGGCCATCCAAATTGGGTTAGCGTTACACTACTTAATATCAAGTTTTATTCATATACAAATATGAGATTTTATTATTTACTCTTATATTGCTACAGAAACAAGAGTCTTTGTTCACATGCAATTTCACACATTGAAGGAAGATCATTTTTTACAGTTTCTGTCTTCCTTGTCTGACAAGCATAAACTTCTTTTGTCACAAACTGTCTTGATAAAATGGAGGTTTCTACTAGAAAAAAAAAAAAAAAGCCAACACACAAACACTGGACTGATCTATATTCAGGCCAGCCATGACAGAACTTGCAGAATTTGATCTTACACACTTCTGGATGTGTATACAACACACCCTGTTTCTCCAACAGTATAGACTACTTCTTAACATTGCATATATGGAATAGGTTCTTAAGAGCCAAATTCAGCTTTTGTGAACGTCTCATCCCATGAAAGTAATTAGAAATTATTATGGTACTTAAGGGAAGGAGAAATTTAACATTTACATACATATAAACATCTAATATTTTCACATTAATAGCATCTATATGAAATATGACTAATTTGGTTAATAGATTAGGATCTTTTTTGCAAAAACATATTCTAATTAGTCACATCCATTAGCGAGGTCAGCAAATATATTTTTCCATTAGCTGCTGAAAGGAATTAAGCCAAGATAAAAGGTGCTCAGCTATACAACCTTTGATCTTGTGTTCAGTACTTTCCAGGATCCAACCATAAATCAACACTATTCTCCAGAAAGGAAAAAAACCTGATGACTGCTACTGAAAGAGTTCTAGATGAAAACTGGTTGCACAAGAAAGCATCAAAAAAAAAAGCTGGTTTGGAGCAAGCAACAATGAAACACCTTTTGAGCTACCCAATGCTTGGAGACCATGGACTGATGGCCAGAGCAGGAAAGTGTCCTTTCCAAACTTGTTCAGAAGTTCAGTTACTGTCCTGAATAAGGTATCAAAAGATCAATATTCAGCTGCTCAGCTGAAGAAATTAAATATTCACTAGGAACTGGACAATGGCTCACCAGCAAAACATTGCAATTTACTGGTGTTTTGTTTTTTGGCTTTTTAAAAGACATTTTCTTGGGCAAGTAAAGCATCAGATGACCAGATATGGTCAAACATGTGAGAACACTGTGTGAAGGACTTGATCCTCTCAAATAATTTAACACAAGACATTCAGGTTCTCATAAACAACATATGGCTGCACTCTAGCACATGGGAAGTTTCTGACACTGGAGTCTTTCACAACATTCAACCAAGAGAGGGAGATAACCAGTAGCAAAAAATAGCTGTTGCTTCTCAGCTTCACAGTTCATGTGTAAAATGAGGCTTTGTCAGCCTGCTTATTATTTTCCTTGTGCTGATTAGACGGCAACCTTGACAGGCAGAAGGTATCTTTGGGAGATGACTACAGAGAGCAGAGACTCTGTATGCCAAACACCTCATCCCATTCTTTCAGAAGAAGATAGGACCTATTTGGCTATGTTGTGGTAACACTTCAAATCTTGCTCTACTAGTTCTTTGCTTCTTCAATATGCCTTCCTAGCTGCTTTGTATCCCATATGTAACTGTAAGCATCGCACCTTCTCCCATTTGCCATAGCATCAATTATTCAGGTAAAGTAAATAAAGTTGCCTGCAAAAGCATTTGCATATGGTTTTCTTGCTTTAAACCACAATAATACAATAAGCAATTGTAGAGTTTCATACTCAATTGGCTCAAAATATTAAAGGCCTAAAATATTAGCTGAAACAAGAGCAGTATCCAGGTATATCATCAGCCACTACAGGAATATAATTTTTACACTGCTATATAGTGACACCAGCCTCCCTCATCTCATTCATTGTCCCTTCTTGAAGTAAGAAGCATGATCTTTTTTTAGAATTATCAATGCACAGCAGTTGGCCACAGAGTCTATATCTTAAGTCTATCTTGTCTATCTTCTCTGTGTTGAAGCTCTCACAAGCAAGTGAAGTTCTTGCTGAACGGAAACTATGAATCCACCTTCATAACTTGGCTACTTTTCTTTGAAATGCAAGAAGGAAGAAAACAGAAATTAAGTTTTAACAAAATTTATAACAGCAGCAACAGTAAGTGAGACTCAACTAAGCCTTTTCAAACTTGCAGCTTCTTGGCATGATATATATTATCTCAGCTCTCTGCCAGGAAATAGTGACTAAACTCACAAAGGGAAGGCTTGAAAATCTTTTTTTCTGGATAAATCAAGTCTCTTATGCCAAGTACAATTTTGGGAAGACAGGCAGATCAAATGAATCACTGAAATTTCAGGATAAGTTTAGAATATGGCTGCAGTAACCATTGTCTCTACAAAAGAACATTTTAAAAACCTCTGATAAAAATGTTCTGGCACTTACCCTTCATGCTGAAATGACAGCAGCACCTGTGACAGCAAAACAGAATGCTGCACCTTACACTGCATTCTGAAGGAGCTTTCTGTGACCTTTAAGACACACCACAATCGTGAGGGAGAGCTTAAGAGATAAGTGACAGCATAGCATGAAGAGGAACTTGGATAGCTCTGGAAATGAGACAGCCTATCACAACCTACCTCAATAGATGGTGTTCAAATTTCTGCTAGATGTACCGTGATAGCAGCAGATACTAGGCTTACATGCTGAAGTAGAAGCAGAACGTCAAGGATTTTCATTATGAAAATCTTTACTGGATCCTAGAATATGATGAAAATACCTCAAAGAAAGGTTTTTTCAATCATAAGGGTGGTTCTTCCCCACAGACATCTTTCTGTTAGATAAGTGAATTTTCAAAGCAAGAGACAATTCTCCCTGGCAGCAATGCTCAGTCACCCAAAAGTCAAGCCATCAGGTGCAGTAAGACTGGGTTTTTAGTATATATCAGAAATGCATCTGGTCAGAATGTTACTTAGACAAGCTAAAATTGGTATGTGCAATAGGACTAACAGCTAGAACGACATTTGACAGTGAAAAACTTTATTACTATCCTGTCTAATCTTGCACATCATTCTAGGAATCAAGAGAGCAGAGAGAAGAACATAAAGGAGATCCAAGTTCATTGTAATAAGGATAAAACTATCTAACAAAGAATAGTTTTGCTTTGACCACATATTAAAACGGCGGTCGGTATAGACTAACTGAACAAATACTGGCTCTTAATAAATCTTTTCAGAATCTATTTACTCATAAACCATTACTACATGGTCATTCAAGCAGTATGTCATGCTGTTAGGTCTCTTGCAGAACAATGACTGAACTCCCTTGCTTCTTTATATACTGAAGTGAGAATACATAACTGTACAAGATCTGCAAAAAATTGAGATTGAATGGATAGAAACGCTGTACAATACATTATTTTGGTTCTGGTTCAAGTGCATTTATGGAAATCATCTTGTAACCAAGTGCTCTGCATTTACAAATTATTCAGAGAAACAGCTTGATGTGTCTGTATGAACAACTGTCAAGACAGAATGGAGAATGGAATTCCTTGTTGGGAGTTTTGAGGCATCAATCCACCAATTCTAGCAAGAGCTTAAGCATGGGAAAAGTGTTTGAACATAGATATTAATCTTATTAATCTCAGAGTGACATGTTTTATAAGAGCTTGTTAATTCAGAACTAAAAAAAAAAAATAAATTGAAAATGGCTTGCAGCACTGAGTATCTGGAAAGCTCATTTGACTAGTGTTACGCATTTCATTTCAGGGAAGCAGGACAAGGTGGCTTTTGAAACTCCAAACTCTTCTCATCTGCTGTGTATGTTTTGGGACCAAAAAGAATTAGGGAAGGGACTTCCTCTTTCTAATCCACCTCAGCACAAGGCTGAAGAACCAATGATGATGCTTACTGAAATGTGAAATTTAAAGCATGCTTCAGAACAACTTTCTTTGCTTTCCTCATATGCACTCCCTCTCACTACACTCTTGTAGCTTTTGCAGACAGTACTCATTACTCAGGATAAAAAGTTAAATCGAGGTTAAATGCAGCAGAGTTTAACTATTTTTTCACTCAAAGTTACGTCTAGATGAGTTTTAATAGACAGAAGACTTGTACATCTGATCCACAGTTACCTTGAAGATATTACTAAGAAACCGCCCCACAATCATTAACTTCCAATCCACTCATTCCTTTCAGATTTCATCTAACATTAACATATGTTTTACTCAGAATTACAACAGTAACACTGTTTTGAGGTACAATTGCTATGCAGATTGCAAGTAGACAATTTACAAGCTTGGGACAACAATGATGTACCCCAAGTTTGTAAAGTACACACTAGGATGTGTACAAATAGGATGCAGAAATCCATTATTACCCAAAACCTGTCTCTGTATGTAACACATACCATTTTATCTTTTTCTAACATTTATTTCAACTTATCCCATTTTCACAAAATAACACCTCTTATGCCTGTACTTGAAATTTCAACCTTAGATTATCGATCCTTTGGGCAATGGCTGTCATTTTGGTGTATGCACTTGTATAACAACCTGTCATGGAAAGAACTTTCTGTCCCTTTTACTGCCATTAAAAAAAAGAAGTTTTGAGTCCAAAAGTGAAGCCACATTTTGAATACTATGTTCATTTTTGGGCCCTTCACTACAAGGACATTGGGGTGCTGGAGCATATACAGAAAAGGGCAATGAAGCTGGTGAAAGAGAACAAGTCCTGTGAGGAGTGGCTGAGGGAATTGAGGTTGT
Source organism: Calypte anna (assembly GCF_003957555.1). Lineage (NCBI taxonomy): Eukaryota > Metazoa > Chordata > Aves > Apodiformes > Trochilidae > Calypte > Calypte anna. The sequence goes on along the minus strand of NC_044244.1, from coordinate 62,424,290 downwards.
TTAGTCTGGAGAAAAGGAGATCTTATTGCCCTCTGCAACTACCTAAAAGAAGCCTGTAGCAAGGTGGGTGTTGGTCTGCCTTCCCTAGTAACAGTAGATTAGATATTAGAAGAAATCTATTCACTGAAAAGGTTATGGAAGACTTGAACAGGCTGTCCAGGTAAGTAGCGGAGTCACCGTCCCTGGAGGTGTTTAAAAGACGTGTACAAGTGGTGCTTAGGAACATGGCTTAGCATTGGACTTGGCAGAGTTACATTAATGGTTGGACTTGATCTTAAAGGTCTTTTCCAACCAGAATGATTGTATGATTTAATCTAGCAAAACATTATACTTTAATATAAGCCTTGCTGTGGTAATGTTTTTTTCCCCTCAAGAAGGGGAAGGTACTGCCATACGTATTATCAGAATATTTTATTATATCCCAAAAATGTTATACTACTGTAACACAGACATAAGTAGTACAACTTCGTTGCAATCTCTAGCACCTATTTTAAAACAAATGCAATAGTTGAAAGCTCTTGCTAATAAGAGTTTTCTTTCTGAGTTCCTTACTGAAAAAATAAAAATATCTCCTTGAAACACATCTGTGTTACTGATATAATAATGAAGTAATACAAGCATAATGGCACCTAGATACTAAACATATTTTAGTTTTCCAACACAACAGTCCAATAGCTTAGATGGAACTTTTGATAATTTATTTAAAGGAAGGATTTAACCCTCAAAATCTGTCTGCATCATTCTCCTTGCAGCAGAAGTATCCATGACTCACAGCTGACACCAGGCAGTGGCATGCTACAATAACCTTCTGTGCTTCTCAACTGCTAGGACTGGCAGTGACTCACCAAGAGCTTCACTCAGGCCAAGATTTCCTGTGATGCAGGCTTCTGTGCATACCACTTCTTCAGCAGCCTTTCTTGCCCTCTCAGTTTCACACCCAACCATCCACAGCCAGGTAACAAAGATAATGCCCCATATCTTGTGGCTTTTAGATAAAAGCAACTATATTTATTCAACCCAAACAGCATTGGCTACACTCTAATACTACTAAATAAATGGAAAATATGATTATAATATTTAAAAATATCAAGGCATTTATGGATTTTTTTTATTTCTCTCTTTCCCTATAGGTAAATTTGTATTAGGGACTATACTTCAAAAGATATGTATCTATCTTAAACAATAGCATTTAAGGTTTTCAATGAAATTTCAACTATTAATTTGTTTGTTTTCTCTAAAGACATTTTAACTGATTGGAACATATTGTGAAAAACAAGTCATCAAAAATAAACAACCATGCTGCCCCCCTGTCTTAAATGACAAAGTAAGTATTCTAGGAAAGTGATTTTAGGAGGAAAAAAAAAAAAAACAATTTAGATAAGTAACCCCTCTTTACCTTACAGTGAGTCTAGTAGCTACATAGAATTGTCAGTAAGAACAGAGATGGCCAGATAATATGGTTGCATCTATTTACAAGAACGACCCAGGAAAATTGCCTATAGCCAGCTTAAGAGAAGAAACACTTCTCAAAACTGAATCCCTAGTTGCCTGTTGAACGAATATAAAGACACAATGAGCTCAAAATTCCTCTACCTGATTGGTTTTGGTCAAGGAAGAGATAAAGGCTAAAACACCCTGCCACTCCTTTCCAGGAATACTGTATCAATAATAAATTTTTTTATAAACAGCTACACCTTTTTCTAAGGTGAGCTTTCCTCTGCTCCTTGCCAAGCAGCTCTGCACGTAAAGCTTAAGAGATGACTAACTACTATCAGCAAGTTTTTGCACTGAAGCACTGTCTCAAACACTCAAGGCAGAGATTGTTAACCCTAACAGAACCACCTAAGTACATGACAAATCCCTCACTTTCCACCACTTGTTTTATGAAGGACCTTCTTACTCCTCTCAGACACCACTTCCTCCTCAGCCACAGGAATATCTTATTTTACAGACATACTAAAAAATACTAAAAATAAGGGCTCCATAGAGGTAGGTAAGACATATAGGAGATGAACATAAATACAGACTGAACATCTCAAATCATCTCCATTTGTAATATTCCTATTTTCTTTCAAAGACTGTCCATGTCCATTATGTATTAATCCACTACAGGTGACTGCATGCAGTATCTGCCTATTGAACCAATTATCAGAGAACCCTAGAACTCCTAATCCTTAAAAACTTTTCTGTTGGCTGGACACTTCAATTAGTGTTATACTTAACAAATGTATGAATGGAAATTCACTTGCAGCTCTGTGGATCTCCCAAAGGATAATTTCTCCGAAATGCTACGAAGAGAGTTTGTCCCCAAACTGGAAATTTTCCTTTCCATTCTATTACAACGTGATCTTGTTAGACAGAATAGACTCTGAGGAGAAACTGTCAAACTCAGAATCTTCCCAGCAGGGAAAAAAATAACAACTAAAACCAGGCATGTTTACAAGAAGACAGATTTATGTATAAGTAAGATGATGAAGCTCATTATAAACAGCCTGTGTAATGCTGTCTCTGGTGAGGATGAATGCAGTGCTTTGAAAACAGGGAAAGGACCATCCTCCAGAAAAAATATAATTCAAACCACATGGACTTCAGATATGTACAAAGTTGAACTGCATACTGAAGGAACGGGTAGGGAGAAGATGCTCAAGTTCTCAGGTGGTTGAATTTCTACAGTCCTGCCTGCTGGGACAACAGCTATTAAGATATCCACTCAGGTGGACAGATAAGGAGAGGAAGACCATAACCTCAAGTAATTAGTCTATTGCTAATATTTGTTTCAAGTTCCGCCATGGGTTTTTTGTCACTGACTTGTGGTACTCACAAATGAATAGCAAAAGACAACTTCTTTAGAAGAAAAATATCAAAGGTTATTTATTTACCCCAAACCTACTGGTATTTCACAGCTGAATTCCATCTGGATGTTAATCAAGAGTCAATAATCTTTTACAGTTACTTAGCATGATTTAGTTGTTTGATTTTTTTTAATATGTTTTCTAATGAAAAGATTAAAAAAAAATAAAAAAAATAAAATTCAGGGCATGGAGACATCTACCAGGTGTTACATTTCAAAAATACTTTCTAGAGAGGAGTACCTCTTACTGAGTCATTGGTTGATCAAGAAAGCCAGAACAAGAGAAAACATCTGGTGTCTAAAACAGCAATGCTTACATCCTCAGGAAAATGAATGGTGCTTATTTTAGTTACAGCAATAAAACTTCTAAAGAAATTCTAAATAAATTTCTGAATTAAAGAACCAGCAAAGGGAGAATTTCAATCTGTCTGGACATAAGACTTCAACAAGGCAATCAATTATAAAATTAATGCTACACCAAGATGAATTTCTCCTTAGTGCATGCAAACTGAGGAATCAAACTACCCAATGAAGCACATCCCATCCACCAAGAGGTAGGTCTTCAATATACCAGATGGATATCTTGGCAAAGAAGATGTGGGGTAGAAAAGCTTTGAGATTCAGTTTTGGCATAAACAAGATTAAGGTTTATCTTCTAATTCTGTATATTGCTCTTTTTAAAGCCATTTATAATGCAGAAGACAGAGACATTAGCTGGCCAGCCCCACAGAACAAAGAAACTTCAGACAACCCTGGAAATAGACTTGCTCTGAAACAAAGAACCAACATGATTCTCATGAATCTCATAGGTCCTACCTAAAAGCCAAGTGGAAACACAAAAGAAGTACCCAGTCACAGCACCTTGAATACCTCAGTTCTGATAAATATCTTCTTATACAATTAGGATAGCCAGCATTCCCTGCAAGCAGACTACCAACCATTACATCCAACTATAGGTATGCCAGGATTTAGAGAACCTTCAGGTGTTATAAGAGGGTGAATTTGAAATGCCTTTCTTATTGAAACTGTTTTAGTCCTTTTAAGTCATCACCTGCAATTGATGCCTTATGACAGAGAGAAACCCTTGGTATGTTTTCTAAAATCCTTGTCCCTTGAGAACATTTATGGAAGACAAGCCTGTTCAGCAGACTGAAAGTCCCAAGTAATATGACATGACAAGACATCAAATTGCCTGCTTCTTTGACATTTATAAAAAGTAGTATTCTTATACAAGATGTACAATGGGATTCTGACTGCATGGTACTTGTGTAGACTGATAGGAGTGGTCCACTAAAAAGGAGGGTGAGGAAGAAGCAGGATGTTATACACATGACTCAGTTTCCAGCAGACAGGAATTCAAGATAAAGGCATTTCAGCCAGAAACATGAGTAATCAAAAGTGCCTATGGATGCTGGACAAAGATTGAGACAAAATAAGTCATCTGCTACTAAAGGAACACTGAAAACATGCCAGCAAGAGCACACAAATTGATTGACTGAGTTGTAACAGGTAACCTGCATATAAAGATCATCAAAAGAGTGGTTTGAGTTGATCCAATTGAAAGAAAGTATACACAGGTCTCAAGAGCTTCACATGTTTCACAGTCCTACATAGGATAACACCAGAGGAGAGGGTTCCACTTGAACCCCTAACACATGACATCTCCTATGATCCATACCAATAAGACTTGTTAAACCACTCTAATTTCGCCACTGCATCAAAATAATTCAAGGACAGAGTGACAGAAGAAATTTTGCTGCTATCTTAAGATTTAAAAATGCACACTGATCTACTCAAGGCCATGTGGAAGCAAGGATATAACAGGGAAAATGTCAGTTTCAGCACTGTCTGGCAAAGCCCACAATATTAAGAAAATGTATGGAATAGGTCAGAGCACTACAAAGGGAGCAGAAGTTCTGCACAGACTTGGATGTAACTACAGCCCACTGACCATCTGCCACAACATTGTGTTACATTGAGTATTCTAAACAGACATGGTAGAGGATACAAGCATTTCCCAAGTACAGGACACACAAGAAAAATGGTCTTTATCATTTAATAAGGTCATCAACTTAGGTAGGAAAAGCTGACACAGACACAAGAGTGTCATCTTCTCTGATCCAACTCTTGAGGTTGCTCAAGTACATGAAGTCTTTTCAAATACTGACGGCTGATGCAACAAGCTCACTTCCCAAAGCACCAAGAACAGAATAGGATGTAGTTCAGGTGTTTTTAGAGGCCTACAACCAAACAGTTGCATTCTACTTGCACAATACTTGTACCTCTTCATTCAAGATGATTGGAAGAAAAGATGTAAAAAGGTAGTGACTCAGCTGAAATATCTGTCTTTTCTGAAAGGAAACCCCTAGTGCTCCAGAGCAGATGACCCCAGTGCTCCAGAGCAGATGACAGTCCAGAAATAGAAGGCAGCTCATATGCAATCAGAGTAGTAGCCTTGTACTTTCTATCATCTTTCCTCTGTAACAGCCATAAACAGAGCTGAATTCTTTCAAGATGGAAGGGATCTTGATGCCCTGGAAGCACGCAACTCTTGGGAACAAGTCCATATGAACAGACTGTCAAAGCAGTAACTTCATGCTAGACCCACCTATGTGCTGGAGGAGAAATCAGAGGTGAATGTTTACACAGGTCTCAACCATTCACTCTTAATTCAAGGCCAAAACTAATGGATGCCTCCAAGAAATAATTAAGTGTTCTCTCCTCCATTCCTTGAAAGCCATTAGACTTGAAGTCTTTTTAAACCAAACATTTCTTCAGGGATCTGGTCTTCCAAGAAAACAAGTATTTGGTGTTCTTGCTGGGAAATGGCATAATAGATGCCATTTAAAACATGTCAGCTTCAGGAAATGAGACAGACACATGAAAGGAAAGCAAAGAGAAAGAATTACTTAAAACCAGCTTAAAGGCATAAACTAATGCCTATGCAATGGAAGCTGTTGCTCAGCCCTGTGTAACTAAAGATACTCTGTCAGCTGTGTGTGCCTGAGAGATGCAAAACCTACTTCATCTATACTTTACAGATCAATAAAAAAATTGTTTGGAACCCAGTCCAACCTTTCACTTAGAGCAGGGCTAATAGCAACACTAGACAAGGTCAGGTCCTCTCAAATATTTATCTTTGTGCTATTAGCTGTGAATTAGCAACTTCATACATATTTCAAGCCCTGACAGACACTCAACAGAATCTCCCTTTAAGTTTGTTTAAACAGAAAACAGCTAGTATGGCATTTGTGCAAAGACAAGACAAACATTTCAGTCTTGCTCATACACACATGTAATAATTTAAGCTAAAATTCCTTATCTCATGTGTACTGTATATGTAGTAATATTAACCAGAGCATGTTCAGTAAGAATTTTTCAATGTAACTGTAATAAATTTATCCAAAAATTTATCCAACAGACCTGTATTATGAAAGCCTGTAACACAGCAGAATTGCCTTCATCTTAAAAATGCAAGAATTCTCACAGAAAATAAAGTAGCAAAGGTTAGAATACCAAGTATTCAGACTCAGTTACTTTTATACATCAGTGCTCTTCCCAATTTATCTTGATTAGAATTAAAGCAATGCTAGAAAAAGGAGCAAAGATAGTACATGCAAAAATATTGATAAAACCCTAGCAAAAGCAATATCCAATTACAAATCAGCTAGGGAAAAAAAAATCAGTTAATAAAGATTTATGCTTTCTAGACCATAAGAATGCTGCAGTTTTCACCAAAGATCAATAGTACTACATCTTTCAATGTAGCATCTACTTTTGCAAAGGCCTCTGCACTCCCTCAGGCAACCTCATTTCCTTTTCTCTTTATCTGCTTGGAACACCAGCCAAATTTTATGCAATAGAAAACAGAAACCAGCTTAGCAAAAGACAAGTTTAACCAACCTAACAGGCAAGAGCTGAAAGAAAAAACCCCAAAATTGTTAGAATAATGATGAGAAACGTTGGGATTTATAGGAAAGTAAGTACGCATAAACAAGGCAATGCTAAAGGAAAGCTTTAATACTGAGAGTCAAATAATTGCTAAAGAAATCAGAAAAGACCTTTGTTTTCCTTCAAGGCTTCTTGTTACAGATTACTCTAATGTGCCTAAGACCTTGCTGCTCCCTCTCTCTCTGCCTAAACTGCTTTTTAAGAAGTCTTCTCATGCATAAGTGAACTAACTGAATTTGTATTTTGGCACAGTAGACTAACTTCAATGAAAACCAGCAGGGCAGGCTATACACAGCTGTTTACAGCAGCTATCAAGTAGAGCATACTTCATACCACTAAGTGTTTTTTTTAAAAATCTCTAAGCATACACTAGGAGTGCAAAATAGAGATGAAACTGGTCTCAAGGCAGCTGCTTACTAATCAAAGGTGAATGTTCTCTCTTCATAAATTTCATCATGTAGAAGTTAATTATTATGCAACAAGCACTTAAAAACACACACAAAATACTGTTCCATCCTGAGAAGGGGCTGACTCCCACCATCACTGTGACACTGAAGAAATACATAGCTTTTTTAAGGTTCAGAACATTTCTTCTGAGACGCTTTGTGCCCAAGGAAGTTGATCTATCCAGTGAATGTACATTCACAGCAGAAACAGCTATCAGTAATGTCATGTAGATAAGGCATTTGTTACTCCTTCCTTTGTCTTTTTACACCATCTATCAGTTTTCCTGTGTACCCCTTCTAAGGACTGTTTCACTCTTTACCAGCTTCTCACACACATATGGGAACAAAATTCATATATATATATGTATGTATAAAAATAAAAGCATGCATATTAACAACACTGTTCGTAAAAATGTATTTCTAAGAAACTGATGTTCCAGCACATGTTAAATTTCCAGTGTTTCTATTAAGCTGATATACCTTGGGCATTTTTTCCAAGCCAAAACAGAAACTGAAAACCTTAATTTCTCCTAATCTCATCCATGAGGCATGAAGCTTCCACAGTTTATGCAGAGGAAGTAGCAGTTAAAGAAATATTCCATTTCTTCCACCAAAAGAAATTACAAGAACACTTTGCTGGGACTCATCTGCTTATAAGCACTAACTTAGAATAACTGTCTGAGGTATTTTTGAGTCAAGCTGATTCTGTGAGATTAAGTGCTTGGCTGACAGGATTTTTTTAGTGGTTTTTTTTATGTTTAAAAAATATTAAAATCTCATAGCTTCAATTCTAACCCCAGCAAGCTAGTGCTGGACTTTCAGCAGCTGCACACTCCCCACCTACAAACACAAAAAAGGACATTATCACTTCTTTGCATACAGATCTCTGAAACATGCAGTTACTGAGGCTGCCTGAGATTGCAGGTGCCAGCTGAAAAGCCTGCCACTCAGACTACCACTTAGTGGTAAACTAGGAAAATGCCTGTACACTAAAGTGGAACAAAATTTAATTTGTTCATGAATTGAAAATGTCATTCACAGACAAATCACATAAACTCAGGGGAGATCACATGCCATGAAGACCTCCTTCAAAAGCCACAAAACTCAACACATATCTCCATTTCTCTTCTGATGCCTAACCAGGTTAGAGACACACAACTCAAGGAAGGGAAGCTTTTGATCACTTGCCCATCAGCAGCTAATCTTTAACATGTGGTCAGTTTATTTCTAACTTATAAGAGAAAGAAGGTAACAGCTGCAAAGTCTGTATATTTTGTTTATCATTTAGTTGTGTAGTAGGAATCAAAGTGTCAAGTCATTAATGGGATTATATTTTTATTTAAAATTCATATGTACACTCAAAAATCCATATAATTCATAAAGCTGTATCTTGCATGTGGAATCTAGGCCTCAGTATAAACAGTTATAATTACCTACATGTCCATTAATCATTAATTTTTTTGTGGGTTTTGTTAATTACTGCTACTCATGAGCATGTCTCTCTTTTAATTTTCTACCAAGTTGGTAGAGCAAGGGTGGCATGAAAGAAACAGTATGTTTTTTTAGGTCACTCAGTCATATTTAGCAGTTAAAGGTAGTAGTATAAACACTAAGTAAAAGTAACACAGGCTCCCAAAACACCAGTAAGATATAATCAGATCATTTTCAAGACCTGAAGAACACTCGGACTCATCCGTATCTGCAGAACAGATTGTTCTGGTTGTTAGGAAAACTTACATTCTCGTACTCCACCTCTGTGGCTTCCTCCCATAGAAAGATATTCAAAAAGGTAAAAGTGTGTCTGCTAAAAATTCAAAAAGAGCTTTAGAATGAAGCATTATCTGACAGCAGTGAAATGCAATTATAGAGGTAATTGTTGAAAGAAGAACTCCTTTTCAATTAAATACCAGAATCAGGCTAAAGAGATCAACCCATTTTCTAGACTTTAATGAACAAATATCCTCAGCTCTGACTACACAGCCACTGAAATTTTACTTTTGCTTTGTGAATTATCTGGTAAGTTTGATGGCGTTTGCCAGAATATTTTACTTCTTCTGGTTTAATTCTGTTATACAGCAACTTGAGACACAGAAGTTAGGAATTTTTCATAAGAAAACCTACCACATAAGATATTTAATTTTTAAAATCCTTGAACAGTAAAATTCATACCTAAAGCTAAAGAAATACAGAATTAATGAGTGAAGAGGTGCTATTAAAAAGGGATATGTATATCTACAAAATTGCTTCCAACTGAACTCTTTAGAGGTATCTTAATAATACTCCACATGTAATAAAGCAGGCAATATACTTTTAGCATCAATTTTTTCATCAGTATCTTAAGTGTTTGAGAGTTGGGTCTGTGCAAACCACAGAAGGTTCAACAAGGCCAAGTGCAAGATCCTCCTGCACCTGGGCTGGGGCAATCCCCAGTATCAGTACAGGCTGGGGGGCAAAAAGGGATTGATAGCAGACCTGCAAAGAAGGACCTGGGGGTACTGGTGGATAAATAGCAGGATATGAGCTGACAATGTCCACTTGCAGAGCAGAAATACAACTCTGTCCTGGGCTGCATCAAAAGAAGCATGGCCAGCAGATCAAGGGAGGTGATTCTGCCCCTCTGCTCTCCTGAGACCCCACCTGAAGTACTGCGTCCTGTTCTGGGGTCTTCAGCACAAGAAAGATACAGACCTGTCCAAGAGAGTTCAGAGGAGGGCCATGAAGATGATCAGAGGGCTGGAGCACCTCTCCTGTGAAGAGACTGAGAGAGTTGGGATTGTTCAGTCTAGAAAAGAAAGGGCTCCAGGGAGACCTTACTCCAGCCTTTCACAATACTAGGAGGCCTATAAGAAAGATGAGGACAGACTTTTTAGCTAAAAGAGGGCAGATTTACTCTAGACACAAAAAATTAGTGTCTTTACAATTAGGGCGGTGAAACATTGGCACAAGTTGCCCAGAGAGGTGGCAGAATGCCCATCCCTGGAAACATTCAAGGTCAGGTTAGATGGGACTTTGAGCAACCTGATCCTGTTGAGGATGTCCTTGCTCACTGCAAGAGGGTCGGACTAGACAACCTCTAAAGGTCCCTTCCAACTCAAACCATCCTATCACTCTGTTATAATGCTGTGAAACATCATGCAGGCCACTGAAGAGATTAAACAAAGAAATAAGCTATCTGCACTTTTTTTGAGTTAAAATAATACCTGATAATTATTTGCTAAGAAAGGTTTTCTTCTTGCAATCTAATTTTAAAGATCCAAAGCAATATTTAATATTTCACCATTTATTTTCAGGTTGTTAGTTTGAACCAAGGAAATCTTTTTTTTCCTTTAAAATTTCAGATGGCTCTCTAAAACCAAACCACAAAACTGCCCATCCTAGCTAAATATTACATATAATAAGATTTTATATATACTCATAAAGTGTCAAAAAGTATCTCTAATAGAGTCACTATTACTTTAGACCGTAACATCTAGATTACTACACTGAAAGACAGTTTATCAGTACAGATATGTTTAAATTTTGCTCAGTTAAAGAATGGGAAACGAGTTGATCACAAAGTAAATGTTTTACTTGTGGTTACTATTAATCTATGAACAAGATTCTGCAACTTCTCAAGTATCTTCCTGTTTCTAGATGGACTCAATAAAATCACAAGTGGAATGGAAAAAATTCTTAGAGAACAGCTATTCAGTGGTTTTATAATAAAAGAATCAACAAGCAACGTATAAAATTATTAGCTAGTAGGCTGCAAAAAATAACAAATCATGTGAAATAAAAACTGTGGTACACATTGTCACAACATGAGACCAGAAATTTAAGCAAATTATTTTACAACAGTCAGTAACAGGAATATCTACCTTAACACAAAACACACAAATTGAAGATAAATTGAGTTGACTTTTTAAGCTACATATAAATATTTTTATCTATTGCCTGGGTAACTGGCAAGTTTGCAACAGAACTTTAAGAATAATAAGATACACAATTAATTACAAAGCCAGAATTTGTAAGATAAAATAATTCCAGCACACAGATGGCTTCTGCTACTCTGATTATCTAAGGCTTTTTTAAAAAAATACTTAAAGTTCATAATGATTCATGTAAATGCTTGACAGCGTATTAGGAGAAAAGGACTAATGACAGTGGTTAAATGCATTTCAGTTGTTGGGATATGGCCATTACACTAAAATCAACTACAGAAGATACATTAGCAGAAAACGAGGAACAATGTTTGTTAATTCAGAAACCAATTCTACGGTTTCTTACTGCATCACCAAAGGTTTCACTAAACAGAAACATTAGAGGTAAGATTAAATTCAGATTGCGCTTAATGTTATTTATTTCCATATTATTTTAATATTGTCCTGCTTTGGGCATGTATGTGACATGTATGTATTTTTAAAAATATATTCGATCTATTAATAGATAACAATTACATTAGTTATTAGTTTATTTTCCAGGGCAGGGAAGTACTGTTCCGCATTTCATAGACTAATTCATTATTCTTTGTAGAGTTCAAAATCCTGCCTTTTCACATTTGCTTGATCTTCTCACCTTATTCCATCATTTCATCAAGACAATGTTGTTTGCACTGAAATCATTCCTGAGTCAGGCAGACAAAAAGCATCAAAAGTATTTTAGAAATAGAACATGTAGGAGTTCAGCCACTAAGCAGCTCATCAAAACCTTTTAGACTGAGAAAGCAATCCAGTCTTACAAGGAATTGCAAGAAAGCATAAAACATAAGCTTCTAATAATGAAGCACTCGTATCATCAGTTGGTAGTAATATAAGGCCCAGCACTACCTTTCCCATATTTTCAGAATATTATTAGCAAATAAATATATGAAATTCCAGTTATAACTCTCTTGAGTGCAGGTGTCCAGGTGTTGGCAGCAGAGCCCTCCAGGAGATCTTTGTAGGAGGAGGTGACACACAGCTCTGTGACAGCAGGTCCACAACAAATCCACTGGAGGACATACAGACCCCCTTTTTATAGTGAAAACATATTTAAGAAAGGGCAGAAAACACCAGACGAGGGAATGACAGAGGGAATGAGAGAACAAGGTCAGAGGAACAAGAGGAGGAAGAGAAGGTGCTCCACATTGAAGCAGGTACAGTGCCAAAGGTATCTGCAACCTATGGAGAACCCACACTGCAGCAAAGGAGAAAAATAAACAAGGAGCAGCAGAAAAACTGCTGTGCCCTGACCCCATCCCCCTGCACTGCCATGTGCCTCACTGCAGGGACTGAGTGTGCCCTGCAGCAGTAACAAGGAAGAAGAGATGTCTGGAGTGAAGCTGAGCCTGGGAAAGGAGGAGGGATGATTTTCCCCAAGCGTTTTAATGCTTGCCTTTTTCTTGTTTCCCTGTAATTAAATATTTATGTTAATTTGCAAGAAATTAAGTTAAATTCCCCAAGTCAAGTCTGCTTTACCCATGACAGCAACTGGTTACTGATTTCCCTGTCTTTATTTCAACCCTGGAGCTTTCTCACCCCTGTTCTCCCCATTTGCTCCCCATCTCACTGGGGCAGAGGGCAGGGACCAAGGGAGCAGCTGTGTGGCTGCCTGGCTGCTAGCCAGAGCCAACACACCAGAGGGACATTAAAACATGACAATGGCAAAAATCTAACAGTAAATTGAGATATTTGAACCAAGCTTCACATAGGAGAAACTTATCCTTAAAATCATGTTAATTTATTACCAAAATTATTTCCATTAAAGAGGAGATATTCTTCAGTGAGGAAACTGAATACAGCATAATCAGGCATGCTTGTACTCATTTAGTAGGAAATTTTATTTCCCTGAGCTATGACACCAAACGTCTGAACACTTAAAATGAATTTATTCACAGTAAAAGCAAAGTATAAACTGCACTGAAAAGATATGCATGGAGAAAAGTGCCTACAACAAAGATCTCCAAAAATCCTTTAAGATACCTGCCCACTACTGAATTACATCTGTTCCTTAGTCCAAACCAACGAGTTAGCATAATTAAACATACAACACTTTGGGTTGGAAGGGACCCCAAAGATCATCCAGTTCCACCACCCGCCCCGCCCTGCCCTCCCCCCTCAACCAGGGGCAGGGACACCTCCCTCTAGATCAGGTTGCCCCAAGCCCCATCTAACCTGGCCTTGAACACTCCAGGGAAGGGGCATCCACAACTTTCCTGGGCAACCTGTTCCACGTTCTCACCACCCTCACACTAAAGAATTTCCTCCTAATGTCTAACCTAAATCTACCCTCTTCCAGTCTAAAGCCATTACCCCCAGTCCTACTGCTACTTGCCCATGCAAAAAGTCCCTCCCCAGCTTTCCTATAGGCCCCCTCTACGTACTGGAAGGCTTCCCCAGAGCCTCTTCTCTAGGCTGAACATCCCCAACTTTCTCAGTCTGTCTTCAAAGGAGAGATGCTCCAGTCCTCCTATCACCTTCATGTCCTTCTCTGGACTTTGGTAAAACCTTTGACACTGTCTCCCATGGCATTTTCCTAGAGAATCTAGCAGCTCATGGCATAAGACAGGTGTACTTTTCACCAGATGAAAAACTGGCTGAATGGAGAGGGCCAGAAAGTTGTGCTGGTTGGAGTTAAATCCAGTGGTGTACCCCAAGGCTGAGTTTTGGGGCCAGTCTCGTTCAGTACCTTTTTTATCTAGATAGGGTGATCAAGGGTTGGACTTGATGATCTCAAAGGTCCTTTCCAACCTGGCTGATTCTGTCATTCTTTGAACTCTTTTCTCAGGAAGTTTGCAGGCAACACCAACTTGGACAGCTTGAGGGTCAGAAGGCTCTGCAAAGGGGCCTAGGCAGCCTGGATCCATGGGTCAAGGCCAGGTGTATGAGGTTCACCAAGGCCAAGTGCCAGGTCCTGTATTTCAGTAAAAACCACTCCATGCAACACTAAAGGCCTGGGGAAGAATGGCTGGAAAGCTGCCTGGTTAAAAAGGACCTGGAGGTAGTGGTTGACACCCACATGAAGGTGAACTAGCAGTCTACCCAGGTGGCCAGGAAGGCCAATAGCATCCTGGTCTGCATCAGAAATAGTGTGGCCAGCAGAAGAAGTGAAGTTATCATACCCCTGTACTCAGCACTCAAGATGCTGCACCTCTAGTACCCTGCAACCAAGCAGGGGCTAGAGAAAAACTCCTATGAGGAGAGGCTGAGGGAACTGGGATTGTTTAGTCTGGAAAAAAGGGGGCTGAAGAGAGATGTTATTGCTCTCTACAACTACCTGAAAGTAGGTTGTAGTGAGGTGGGTGTCAGCCTCTTTTCCCAAGTAAGTAACAGGACTACAAGAAATGGCCTGAATTTGCACAAAGGGAGGTTTAGATTAGATATTAGGAAGAATTTCCTTACTGAGAGAGCAGACAGGCACTCCAACAAGCTGCCCAGGAAGGTGGTAGAATGGCAGTTCAGGACATGCTTTAGCAGGCAGGGTGGGTTGACACATGGACTTGGTGATCTTACAGGTCTTTTCCAACAGTGATGAACCTGTGATTCTGTGATTCAACATGTCTATATCTTCCTTGTGCTGAGGACCCCAGAACAGGACACAGTACTCTAGGTGTGTTCAGGAGAGCAGAGATGAGAGGAAGAATCACCTCTCTCAACCTGCTGGCTACACTTTTGATGCAGCCCAGGACACAGTTAGCTTTCAGGCCTGGAAGAACACACTGTCCACTCATGTCCTGCTTCTCATCCACCAGTACACCCAAGTAAGGATGAATTCAGCTTTTATATAAAGCCAAACTATTTACCTATTTACCACTAGTTTCTTTTGAGAGGGGTGGTCTTTATGTCCACACACAATGTTGGTATGCATACATCACTAAAATTGGAAGTCAAGATTTACCAGATTGTATCTAGAAAGCACAGGCATATTTTGTAAGTACAGACATGGCAAATCATAGAACAATACAAGCTGGAAGAGACATCTGGAATTTATCTAATCCTGCTCAAAGAACAGCCAACAAAATCAGTTTGCTCAGCAGCTTACACAATCAAGCTCTGAAAATCTCCAGGATTGGAGACAATGATAAACCTCTTAAGAGTGTTTAATTACTCTAATGGTTAAAACGTTGTTCCTTGTGCCTAATAAGATTGAACCTCCCTTGTTTCAACTTGAGATCACTGCACCTTCTCTTCTAATGCACACCTCTGAGAAGACAGCCTCCATCGTCTTCATACCTTTCCATTAATTAGCTGAGGACCACAATAACATGCACTGAGCCTTATTTCCTTCAGACTAAGCAAAACTAGTTCTTTTGGCCTCTTCCATTCTGTTTTTTCTATATTGATGTTTTTAGATCTTGCTAAAAATTCATGGACTTTTCAACTTCCCATGCTTTGCTAGTGTGCAGGTGCACAAGAAACTAGGAGGGAGCACAACCGCAGCAAAAGATCCTAATTTGCCAGTGAAATATTCCATATGATCCAACTTCATATAGATGAGAGTTGGCATGGAAGTTCTCTCTCGTCCAGGACTGAGGTTTCAGGATTTCTTTTCTCCAGGACCACTTCGCAGGAATGGGCTGGGCATCAGTCAGTGGGTGTTGAGCAGTCACACTTCACATCATTTGTTTGCATATTCTATTATTACTATTATGCATATTACAAATATACTTTGCTGCAATTAATAAACTGTTTTAATCTCAACCCACAAGCCTCTTTACTTTTGACTTTCTGATTCTCTCCACCATTCCTTGGGGACGGTGACTTAGTGTCTGTGTGGCATTCAGCTGTCTGCCAGGCTGAAAAAACATTCCTCATATGTCATATGCTCCAGTCTCCTAATCATTTTGGTTTCCTGCTAGACTCATACCAGAACATTAGTAGTTATCTTGTGCTGAAAAGCCAAAAAACAGCTATGGTACTCTAAATGTGGCCTCAAGCACAGAACAGAATGAATGCCTGCTCCCCTTAACCAGCTGACTATACTGTTGCTAATACAGAGTATTATACAGTTGGCCTTCTTCACCACCAGGGCACACTTGTGATCCATGTTCACTTTGGTGTCCATATGGACCCCTAGGATCTTACTGAAAAGCTGCTTTGTAGCCAGTAAACCCCAGCCTGAGTGGAAAGGGTTTTCCCTCTCCATGTGCAGGACTTTGTGATGTTCACATCATTCCATTTTTCCAGCCTGTTGAGGTCCCTGATAATATCTGTCCTGCCCTTTGGCATACCAGCTGCAGCCCACAATGTGGTATCTGCAAAGCTGCTGCAAGTGTACTCCATCCTATTATCCAGGTGACTAAATACAGACATTATACAATACTGACCCAAATACGGACCATGAAGAACACAGTAAGCACAGATATCAGTTAGATTTTGTGCTACTGACCCCCTTTGAGCATAGCAGTCACCATGTAAGTGCACTTACCTGCTGCATATTTTGCCAACTAGACAATAAGGATGCTATGGGAGACCATGTCAAAGGCCTTACTAAAGTCCAGGTAAGCATCCACTGCAGTTCCTTCATCCACTAGACCAGTCATGTCATTACAGGAAGTTGACAGGTTAGTTAAGCATAATTTGTCTTTGGTAAAACTATGCAAAACATGCTCCCAGCCATTTTCTTGTCCTTCGCATCTTTGTACATGACTTCCACAAGAATCTGCAATGTAACCTTTCCAGAGACCGAGATTATGTTAAATGATCTATAGCTCCCTGTATCCTCTCTCTCTCTCAGCTTGAAGATAGGCATGGTATTTACCTTTTCCCAGTTAACAAAAAGCTCAATTTATTCCCCTCATTCATTTCTAAGTGTAAAAAAAAAAATAAAAAAAGCAAGATAGAATACAGCTGGCTAGAATACATGTATTAAAATAAGATACACATTATATAGAAAATGGCATAGCGTACAACATACCATATACACCTAATTTCCAAATCTCAAAATTTTAAGGTCCTGAACCAAGATCAAAGAGAAGTTAATGCCTACATACGTATCACCTACCTACAAATGAGTGAATCTCTCTTGTGCTTTGAATGATGGTCTACATGCATTCACACTGATTGGATAAGTATCAATATGAAAATAAGCACCATTGTCTTTCATGTGGGACTGACCCTTTCTTGTAGAGCAATATATATATCAGATAAGATATTCATAAGTCTTCTCAAGTAGATGCTTGATTTTAAATTTATTTTGACATTTTATTTGTTGACATAAAGTTAGATGAAAGTGATGTTTATGTCCAACATCAGGTAGGTCTACATACAGTAGTATTGAAGAACAAATGATATGCAGAAGGTTATTGATCCTGTATCACTGACTTTTCATTGTGAGGCCCTGGAGAATAAAACAATAACAAAGTAACACAAAAAAGCAGAAAAAAATGAGCAGTTTCCCTTTTAGGAAGTCATCCCATTAAGGGCATCATTCTCTTCCAAGACAGGTTGACAAGTCAGCAATCCCAGCAGAGATATTTGTTCTTACAGTGCGGCTGGAGGAGAATCAAACTTGAAAGAAAAACAAGTTAAAAAGTATCAGCAAATACCTTTAAAGCCTGAAAACAACTCGGGAGATAAAAAAATATTATCAGGACATCAGTTCCTGATCAACACTTGAATTTCCAGATGCAGCTGGATGCTAGATTTGGGAAACTGATGATATCCACACAAATAAAATGAGGTCAAGTGACTAAACACCTTTCAGAGCATAAAATTAGGAAAGGTATACTACTTGCAAGGTACTTACACAAACTAACATTTTACAAGATTGACATAAGGAAAATGAATCAATGGGGGCACCAAATTATTGCTGAAAGATGAGAAAAAAATTCAGATTACTTGCTGTATATTTACTTCACTAATTTTGAAAGTGTTCATGCTAGCATGAGTACTTCAGTTATCTGGAAAGCAATGGGAGACTGCTGAAATCCCGACCCATTAATACATGTCTTCTGTAATAAATTTGAACAATCCAAAGTTGATGACAGCCTTCACTCTCATGTTTGCATAGGTGTACTGGGTTTATGTGTCAAGGTAATCAGGGGCTGCAGGGAGGGGCTTCGTGAGAACACACCAGGAACTGCACCCACATGAGGCAGACAGAGAGCCAGGAAGGAAGGAGTGAAGTCAAGCCTGGGAAGAAGTTGGGCATAAAGGTGTTTACTAGTTTTGTCTGTGTTTCACCAGCCTACTCTACTTTTAATTGGCAAAACATTAGATTCATTTTCCCCAAGCTGAAACTGTTTTGCTCATGACAGTAAATGGTAAGTGATGTCCCTATCTTTTTCTAAGACACAAGCTTTTCCATCTTATTTTCTCCTGTGTCCTGTTGAAGGAGGGACAACAAGAGAGCAGCTTGGTGAACACTTGGCAGCTGTCCAAGGTCAGCCCACCACAAGATATTAGGAAAGAAGAGTTTCTTTCATTATCCTTGTCCTAGCAGTACCAGGACAAAATGAGAAGCCTTATGAGAACTTACAGGCAAGTAAAATTCAGTGTAGTTTGAACCATTTGCTTCAAGGTAAACACAGTTCTTATCTTCCACTCTGCCTGAACAGCTAAACATGACGAAAATAACTAAGACTGGAATGGGAAGGCTGTGAAATCAGAAAGAAGGGAATAAAATTTGTAGAAAATAAGCAATTAGATCATTTAGGCAAGAAGACTATTGGCTGTGTCATTGGACAAGTTACATCTTGGATACATTGTGTGCCTTCAAGGGCGGTGAGGAAGATTTATATTCTAACACTTCAAAAGAATGTAGTGGTAGCTGAACACTCAGTTTACTACAAAAGAAAAAACCTGAGTTAAAATTTTCCATTTTTAACAAGATGTGACCTTTTTTTTTAGCATGTAACATTTATATCCACTATAAAATTTAAGGTTCTTAAAAGATATTGACTTGATTTTTTAAGATTTGACCACAAGCATGCATTTTACGAATTGGTTAAACAGCCAGTGCATGAAGAACTAACTACAGAGGGAAGATTAAAATAAAATGGCTAATTATACTCTGAAAAATTAAACTTTAAGACCACAGAAAATCCTCAGAAAACTTGGATGGCAAGACGACTGAAAGAACTAACATGGTCTGACCTGAACTGTACAGTGAGCCAAAGGCAGAGCAGCTACAGAACTGTCATGCACACTGAGCTCTCTTCTGGAAGATGAAGATAAAAATAAGATCAAGTGACAACATAAGGTTTACCACAAACTCTCATACAGATATACCTACAGGATGAATAATATTTTAAATGTACCATTACCATCTGTAACAAAACAACTTCCTCCCTCAGAGACATATTTTAAAATATATTATAGTCGTGAATGCTAGTTCAGTGCTTTGAAACACAGACTCTGTACACAAGACATTAAACATTAAAACTATACATTAAAACTAACTAAACATTAAAACTATAAGTAATTTGGGAAAACAAGTGAGAAGACGGGAGACAAAACTCAGGACTGGTACATCAAGCAGGAACACATCAGTAATACTGGAAACAAAAGTAGACAAATTCCAGTTTTGGCACTGCTAATGTACCAGTATAGTTTTGGGGTGCAATGATTTGGTTGTCTGAAAGTCCATTCAGTACTACTATATTTTATGCAGGGGGTTTTTTTGCAGCTAAACATACATGGGAAGCCCTATCACTATGGAAGAACAAAAGATCTTGGATTACTATGAAGGCTTAGAAAACTAGAAAACTTAGGTCACCATTTAGGCTAGAAACCTAAGCACACATGATATAGTAAGCCAATCAGTGTTTCAAAACAGAATTATGATAGAATGAATTGGAAGGGATGAAATGGAAAAGACAGCAAGAGGTCATCTAGTTTAACCTTCTACTCAAGGTCACCTATGAGATTAAAACAACTTGCTCAGGACTTTATCCAGTCATATCTTGAAAACTTCCAAGGTTTTTCTTACTTTTGATTAGAACCTCTCATTTCTATTTATATCTGTTGTTACCCATTCTCCCACCATGCTAAGAGCCTGGTTACTCTTCACAGTAACTGCCTCATAGTATGGGAAGGCTGCTATTAGATGACACCAAACCCCCCTCTTCTCCAAGCTAACCAAGCCCATTCCCCAGCCTCTTCTCACAGGACCTGTGCTTCAGCCCACTAATCACTCTGGTGTACTCCAAGGAAGCTGCTTGTGTGTCAGTGTCTTTTTTTGTACTGGACAGCCAAAAGCTAGATGGAGTATTCCACACATGGCTTAACTAGTACCATTCATTTCACAATAAAATTCTCCACTGGGTGCACCACTGGGTTATGTTCAACTTGCTGTCCACCAGCCCCCTCATGATACTTCTCTGCAGAGCTGCTCCCTATCAGTCAGACCCAGCCTCCATCCATCCAAGGGTCCCTTTACTCCCATTCATCCTTTTTGAATCTCATAAGCCTCCTGCCTGCTCATCCCAGCAGACTAGGTCATTTTGCATGGCAGCTCTGCCCTTGAACGTATCAACTGGTTCCTTTAGTTTGGTGTCATCTGCCATCTGGGTGAATGTGGATCATGTTACCTCCATCATGGTAGTACATAAAGATGTCAATCAGGACTCAGGCAATTAGCTCATTAATTGCAACCCTCTAAGCCTGCTCATGCAACCAGTTTTCTACCCATCTGTCTGACCAACCACGTAGACCATAGCATTCTAACTAAGATGACAAGAATACAGTAGGAGACAGTGATGGAAGCCTTACTAAAGGCAAGGTGAATTATATCCACTGCTCCTTCCTCACCCACAAGTCTAGGCATTTCATCACAGAATGAAATGTGGTCAAGCACAATTTATCCTTGATGAATCCTCAGTGCCTGTGTCAAGTCCCCCTCTTACCACTGACATGCACAGAAATGTATTTCAAAAGGATTCACCCTACATCATTTCTGGGGACTGAGGAGATCAGCACTAGCCTGTAAATCTATGGGTTCCCCTCTGATCTGTTTCAAGTATTGTGAAACATTTGCCTTCCCATGGTTTACTGAGACCCCTCCCTAATTTCTTTAGTCTTTTATAGATGAAAGGAAGCTTTCCAGCAACAAACTGCAACCTCAGCACTCTCAAATTCATCCTATGGTCTTGCACAGATTGAGCTCACCCCTCACTTAAACTGATTGCTGGTAGTTCTTCTCCTTGAACCTTGCCTCTGACAGCAGAGGCCTGGGAGATCTGAAGTACCTGAGCACACTGGTGCAGCAGAGAAAGATGCAACATTTTGTTCAGATCTGTTATCTCTCTATTTGCATACTGTGGGAGAATGTAGAAAGCCAAGTGGGAAGGCTGAAAAAACTGAGTAATCCATCTAGGAGATCAACACCAGTCTACATTTCACATTAAAAGTTCTTGAAGAATCTCTCAGTTCCACAAGCAGGAGTTGAGGAAAAAAAAATCTTTATTCCTTTCCTTAATACTTGCCCAAGAATGGGGATCTTCAGAAACAGAAGCATATTTTTAGTGAGTTTATAAAATTAAAAGGAAAATTCAATCCTCATTTACTACTTCTGTCCAAATTCTGGTCTAGAAATGGACATTTTGAGCAGGAAATAAATGATTCATGAGTGTCAGCATAAGCAAGACATTTCATTCTAGAGTTCATTAAAAACATGTTTTACAGTAATAAAAATATATTTACAGTTCTACGGTTCTATCTTTTTAATCTTATTTCCCTCAGCACTGCTATTTAAGGAACACAGTCATGTGAATGTTAAACTTTTTGCCAAGTCACTCTTTAACCAGAACAGCTCCCTGACACTCAGTTCACCTGAAGAATCCACTCAAATCACTAAAACTAGTACCAGCAAAAGGGGACAAAAATGACAAGCTATGTAAGATTAATGATAGTGGAAATACAGCATTTAAAAAAAAAATCCATTTTAACTACATTAAAAACGTTCAAAGTCAGGATGTTTTAGCATTTGGGACTCATGCACACTTGATTCTGCTTTATTCACCATATGCTGAATATGTGATCACATTATTACAAAACCAACTGTGCCTTATTTGGTGCTGAGACCAATGGTCTCTGCAGGAGAAAGAAAAACTCATGGTGACAGTAATTACTGATACTGCCAACCAGATCTGAAATTCTATTGTAGAAATTAAAGGCACATGAAGAACGAGCATAAAACTCAGATTAGCAGTGAAATACAATTAAGACCACAGGTTTTTCCAGAGCTTCTGTCAGGTGTTGACTGTCAAACTGGTTAAATATTTCCCTACAATTTATGATGTCCACACTCTTCTGTTGTTGACCTGGCTTTTGGACATTCAGAAGATGCACAGGTCGTCTGGAGATAAAGGCAACACAAACTGTGCTTTGAACACAAGCTTATTATAAAAACTCCATGAAAAAACTTGCCTTATGCTCAAGGGGAAATGGAAAGGAACTGTGTTTAAGGAAAAGCAGCCCAAAAGAACAGAAATTGAGAGATCAAAAGATTTTCGGAAGAACCATTCCATCATAGGTATTGCCTATGACTGTGCTGTTAATAATTACAAATCATTTACTTCTGATATTAATACACTAATGCCTTATCCTTCATGTTTTACTTAAGTTCCTATTCTTTTGATTTAATGCTTTAATGTTTAATGTTGATTTAATGTTTAATATCACCTCTTAATGACAAAAAACTTGATGTGATAGAGAAAAGCTCTGAAAACAACTGAAATGTTAATTCAGAACATGTTAAAACAAGCTAAAAGGAAAGGTGTATCCTACTGGAAACTTAATGTTTATGACAATTTTGTAACTTGATGAAGTATGAACAGTCATTAGTCATTAGGAACAGTTATTAAGGTTTATGACACAATGTACAAGGGATGCAAAGTATCAGTGATACCTGGCAGAACCTCAGCTATTTACTTGAGGATTAATAGAGATCATAAGCCACCAAAATCAAAGTTATGTTCAGCCTACAAAACATCTTAATAGTTTCTCTACTGCCCAACTCAGTAAAGAAAGTGATTTCCATAAATGAAAAGTGAGCTTTTTATCTGGCCTTCCAATGCTCAAAAAATGTGAATATTAATAAGAAATCAGTCACATAGTAAAAAGTTTTGCAAGTTAATCACCATTTCTGTTTGCAATATACACAGATACAAATTAAAAAGTAGAAATCAATGATTTGCATAGATTAAAAGAACAACAGAAGAAGCCTACATGAACAGAATATTAATGGCAGAAATATTCTCCATAAAATGAGTTTTAAAAAATTAAAATATATAAATAGTATGTTGCCTCTTAACATGTAGAAACAGTGACCATATAAAAATATTGTGGTAAAGTTACTCATTTTTGTGGGAAAAAAATTACTTCTGTGTTTTTATAGTGAAGTCTGCTATTCATGAAGTTCTAATTGAACAAAATTTCACAAAATCAAAGTCCTCAGCAGCAAAACCTCATCTTGTTTTTTTCGGTTTATATATAAGTTTGTATTACATATTCACCATTCTTGTGATAGGTACACTACTGAAATTAGTATCTGCACTCACAGGTGGTTACCAGAAGAGACAGAGCTGCTTAATCACAGAGAAATACATGTCAACTATTCAGGCCAGTTGAAGCTCACAACTCTTCAAGAAAAGGTGATAAACATAAAACATATCTTGATTCAAGCCTGACTGAAGTATACAAGAGAACTCCTATGAATACACATCTGAAAAGCTCACAGCACTTAATATATCCAATTACTCTCTGTAGTAGGCAGTGATTTTTGCTTTCTAATGGTTAACTCAGAGGACAAAAATTCTCCTGTGTCTTAAACTAGAGCCTCTAACATTATCTCTAACCCAACTGACTTGTTTGGAAGCATTTTACAGTATGCATTCACTGATGGAAAGAACACAAAGATTCATGAGTGCTGAAATACATAATTCATCATTATTTAAACTCCTTCAGAGACTCAAGCATTAGAAGCTGTACAAACACGACTACATACCAGACTCTATTTTGCAGCAGCAGAACTACTGTTTGGAAAACCCTCAGATAGTTCCTACTTGTCATGTGCTGATTGGTTTCACAGAACAGTTTTGGTGTGTGCAAATTAGATAGAAATCAGAAGAAACTAAACCAGCAGCTCTATTCCAGGTGCACACCAAACACACCCCAATCCCTAATGGAGAAATTGAAGTGAATCAAGTATTACTTCTTTAACTAGCACAAAACCACATGTGCAGGAGAATGTTTGGTTCAAAAGACCAGAACAAATCTAGTTAAGACAACGAAATTATATACTGTATATATGAAAGGACACCAGCATCAATACTGTCGCTCCATAATCAGGAGACTGCACCAAATAACCTAACAAGTTCACCCTGTGAAGTACTGATCTTCTTTTTCCAGATCAGTCTTCAAAGACTGCTTAGCATTCAGCAGTTCACAAAGAAACATTAACAAGTATATTAAGTATAAAAGTGGATTAATGGTTTCTTCCACGAGTTCCCAGCCTTTCAGACCTCATAAAAGCATACAGATTTGAGCTCATTCAGCCAAACAGAAAGGAGGAGAATAATAATTTCTGAATAAGTACACACTAAATTGATTCTGCTTTGAGCAAACACAGAATGCAATTTTAGAAGGCTAAACTGGCTTAGCAAAATAAATAAATAAATAAAATTATTAACTTGGAACATTCTTTAAATGGTAAACACTGGATTTCTAATCCTATTTCTGGGAGGATGGGGCAGAAAGAACATAGCAGTACGATCAAATTTGTTCAACTGCAACATGTTAAGTGCAAATCCTAATTTTAAAGTCAAATCGTAAACATATTTAGTGACTGAAAAAAAAAAAGTCCTCCAAAAAAAGTAAAACAAGTTTTGTAATAGTAATTAGAAGGTATACCATTTCCAACTAAAATGGCTTACAAAGGATTAATTGTGGAACTACTGGTAGGATCTCATTAGCATGTTACACAACTGCAATAAGTATCACAGATCATAATCTAAGCACACACACCAGCACCCAAAACAACTTCAACTGTATGGTCAAATGTGTGCATAAAGCTTCCCATGAATCACAGCCAAGGCATAGTTATTAAAAGTTTTCTTGCTGTCTAAACCATCTGCTAGTTCAAACTAAAATTAATCCACTGTTAAGAAGAGTTCAGATGAACTCATTTTATTGCAAGATGTTTTTCTGGGTCCCCCCCAAATAAATTACTGCAGATAATTACATTCCTTGGAACCTCCCAACATGGTGAAGTGATCAAAAGGACCAAACAAACTCTACAAGAAGGATTACAAAATGGTTGATTTTTTTTTTTTTTCAGTTTTCCTTCACCCATAAAAATGCTGTTGACTGCACATATATAACATGCTACTTACTTTCTCATATGAAAGTATACCTACATTTCCTTAGAAAGGTCCTTCCTTTGAGTAACTAGAATCACAGAGCTATTAAAAATGGTTACACATTAACAGGCTCACAACCACATGGCCAAAAGTGACCCATCAGAAACTGGTTGAAGAAGAAAGCCTTAAAAATTGTCCTCCAAATCAAAGCTTCCATAAACAAAATCATTTGTCTTTATTCAACTGATAAAAGGCTGATAAAGACTGGGAAATTCCTCTTCCCTCGAAATAAAAGAACATCTATGGTTCTAGGCTTTTTGCACAATTACTCTGAGAAACCATTAAAACTCCACAAGCAAATTTCAGAAAACTACATATATTTGTTATACTAATGTAAAACACACAATGATTGTCATACTTGGTCAGATCAAAGAATTATCTAGATTTTTACCTCGCCCTCTTTCAAAGTTGTTCTCCCCTTCCTCTTCCTCATCAAAATTACTGAGCAGCATCATCAGAAAAAACAGTATTTTGGTGTCTTAACTATGCTCTACGTAGTAAACAACACTGAGATTTGTACTCCTAAACTGAACAGAGATGAATAATGAATCACTGAACAGTCTGATTTCTCCATATTTATGGAAGGAAATAAGGCATTTAATAAGTGTCCAGTGTGGGATACAGCATTTCCTAATAGCCTAATTAAAAGCCTTTAATGCACCTACTCTTTCTGCCCATTTCCTTTTTCTAGGATTACTTTGGAATTCATTATTTCACCTATTAGAACTAATACTCAGGCCAAAGCTTCTGTCATCTTCTCCACGGGTATATTTCTCTCACCTAGCAAAGAAATACTGAAACATTTTGCCACACAAGCCAAAAGCACTTTCAGGAACTTCATATGTACCTTTCCAGCTGATGTAAAATCCAGACCAACAACCGAGTCTTACAGTGAACTGCAGGATCTCTTGTGGATCAGATAAATGATGATGGGATATTGGACTTACATGAAGCAAGCCCTAACATAGAAAAGGGTAGGAGAAAACCTTATCCTGCATGCTCCTTCACTCTTTTTATGTCCACATTGCAACTAAGACTAGCTGTTTCTTTTATGGAAGAGAAAAACCTCAGTTGCTTTCCATTTGTGTGCATGAGATGCACTCTGCAGTTCCTGAAAAGCAGAAAAAGTAACTTCGCTTCATCGCACACTGGCAAGAAAGGGTTCAGCAGAGACACAATATAGAAACCTTCAATCTAGGTCCACTGAGAGGATCTAACTTAAGTTATTGAAGTATGACTGCTCCTTAAGGTAAGGTCTTTCTCATCAATCTACTGCTTTTTTAGATCAGATCCAAGGCATTACTTCATTATGAAGGATCAGCATCTTTTTCTTAGCTAAATGTTTAGAACATTTAGAGTAAAAGCTTAAGAGCTTTGTCATGATATCCTGGATCCTTTAGCAAATCAAGTGTTTAGTATTAAATGTTCCACATCTCAAAAGAGAATTACCCAAGAAAATATCCTTGTGGAGGCTTACAGCTGTGAGATCAGATGCTGGAATAGCCAGCATAAGTACCTTGCATCTCAGATAAGGAAAGCTCTAGTTGTTTCAAAGTACTTTTGTTGCTTCGTGGTTTGTTTCTGTTTATCTGAGAACTGATAACCACTTACAATGTGATTTCTCACAACAAGAAAAGAGGTCTTCTAAAGGACACAGCCCCATCTTAAGTGTCTGGACTTCCTCCTGTTCCAAAATGAAGTCTACCAGATGTTAAGCATGAGATGAGCATTCATTCCTGTACTTTCAAGTCCTCAAAGACAACCTGCTTTAACACAAACATCTGTTCAGAAAGCCTTTCCCTCCCCTTAGGAAAAGATACGTATCTGATACGTATCGTGTCATCTGAGACACGATTTCACTAAACCCAGACAATTTCATGACTCTTGAAAGGGAAAAAGGTACATAAGTCTCATCACACTGCATTAAAAAAAGGCAGAATTTTTTTTTTTTTTTTTTTTTTTTTTTAATGCCAGGAACAAAACAATCAGTTACTAGGGGAAGAACCAAGTTTTGGTTCTGTATAAAGTACCAAAGTACCAGAAGAAAAGAGATTTATGTGCTAAATTGTTTTAATCTCAGGAACAAACAACAAATGTATGTCCCTGTATTATTTGGAATCAACACCAATATATAATTAGAATACCATCTGTTCTCAAAATTTAACAGCCTGGGATAGCTGGTACTTGAATATCTGACAAGAAGGATCAAAAATCCACACACTTCATTTCAACCACAATTTCTCAGGTAGAAGGCCTGCACCTATGAAATATTTATATGGAAAAGGGTATTTAGTGAAGTGTCTACTCCTTGACAGTGCTACTTGTACTAATATGATGTCTTCATGTATATTAGCCAGAAAAAAATGCAATTATACTTACCTTTGATAGAGATACCAGTGATGCTTAGTTAATTTCAGACTACCATTTATTACTTGCTTATTTTTCTAAGCTCAGGCTGTCTCCCTGTTTCTTCTTCATCCCACTGCAGGAGGGATGTGAAGGGGGAGAAAAGTAAGGGAAGTTGGAAATGGTACCACTGTAGAAACAGCAATGCATTGCAACACACTACAGAACCTGATAACAATGCAGATACCAAGCAGCAACAGGCATTAAACAAAGGACCTCTTAAAATTATTCTCCGTCCCTGGAGATATTTAAAAAGAGATTGGATGTGGCACTCAGTGCCATGGTCTGGTAACTGCAGCAGTAGTGGTTCAAGGGTTGGACTTGATGATCTCTGAGGTCCCTTCCAACCCAGCCAATTCTATGATTCTATGATAAATAGTAGAATTTATTCTCCACCTCCCTGCTGTATTTGCAGAGCACCGAATAAGACAGTTTATTAGAAATTATCTTCATCCATTTCTTCCCCCTTCAATAAAAAGTCTATTTCATTGTGTCATGCAGGAGATTAGAAATGCCATCATCACTATGACCTGGAGTAATTTTATGTGTTTGCAATGAGCTGCCCAAGATTGTTAGGAAAGTACAAACAGCCTTTAGATTCCTTTTTATGTTGTGGGCTCAAATTCTGGAAGAATCCAATTGCCTTCAAACAACCAGTCACCCTTGTTGACTTAGGGTATTTATTTTCCACAATAGTGACAACAATCATCAGATTTTAAAAGCAACCCAATACAGGAACTGTAGGCAGTATAGAGCAGCAAGGACTTTCATGTTTCAAGGGGAACCTGAACCAAGCTCCTGCCCAGGGCCTGCCAAAAGCAGCCCAATGCACAGACACTTGAGTCACTTAAATAGCAATAGGAAAAAGCAGCAGTAAGTAAATATTTTTTTAAGCTTGTATATAGACGAATAAACACTTTAAAGGCCAGAGCCACCAAATTCTTAGGTTTAACAATAATAGTACGTTACTTAGCATTCCAGTTTACAAACCAAGTCGATAAAATTAAACTGAAGAAGCCAGTCACGTGGTATTTATTCCTGTAACTGTCATACATAAGTCTATCTCCTCCAATTTCTAATGAAATGATAGCAAGAAGCACTCTTCATAGTGTTCCACACCAGTATTTTGTAATCAGATCATAGTCACATCAATGAACATATACAGTAAAGATGACTATGCTTTTGGGGGGTTTGAGTTGGGTTTGTGGGTTTTTTTGGTTTTTTGGGTTTTTTTTGGTTGGTTTGGGTTTGGTTTTTTTGGGGGGGTTTGAGTTGGGTTTGTGGTTTGGTGGTTTTTTTTTTGGTTGGTTTGAGTTTGGTTTTTTTTGGGAGGTGGGGAGGAGCAGGGGGACATGGTGTGTTTTTTGGGTTCTTTTTAAGAGAATCCAGTCTTTTCCTAGGCTGAATCCATATGAAGACCTCCTTAATGGAGGTCAGATGAAAAAAATCCAAATTATCATGAGATCTCTTCACATCTCTTCAAATACTGAAACAGATGTTGATAACAGATCTTTCTGTGGATCCCTTTGTTCCTTTATGGTTTAATTATAAATACTGACTGTAATTCCAAAACATGATGTACATTGATATAACCCGATTTCTCTCAATCTGTCCAGAAGTTTTTGATGTTTGTTAAGGGTTATAAAAAGGAAGAAAAAAAATCTGGTTCCCTCAGGATAAATAAGGGAAAATAGACTATTTTACATTCTCTGGAAGCCAAAGTTACTGTACAAAACAAATACAAGAGAGTATTATAGAATTCTAAAGAATTTCAGGAGTAAAAAGAACTATCATTAAACTAGCAGGCAGGGAGGGAGGCTTTCAGTGATTTAGTATGATCTCTAAGTTAGAATGGAACTTTTCAAAAACTGATGATTGCTACCTGCTTCTCAAGGCTACTAATATAACAATAATTAAATAAATAAAATCTGCTTCACAGTCCAGGATACTACTACTGCAAGCACTAAACAAATTACTTAGATATAACAACCACACAGTTAGAAAACTAAGAGCATTTTTCCTTTATACTTTTTTTTCCCACTAAAAAACCAAATCTGTTCTTTTCAAGAGTACGCATTATAAATCTGCAAGTACTATGTAAAAATATACTTGTGTAGACCTCGTGGGTCATGAAACTAAGTTTTGCTGACAAGCCTTTCCTTTTAAAATCTAGCAAAAAAGCAGAAATGCAATTATTATCCACTACATTCAGCAGCTATACATCTTTCCCCTCTGTTCATGAGCATAGACCAAAAATAGAAAAACTATATAGCATTATTCATACAGGAAAAAAAGAATACTATAATCCCAAACAGCTATGTTTACCTGCTGATAAACCATTGTAATCTGATTTCAACTGAAGAGCTCAAATCACCACAAATCGCTATTACCAAAACCACTGGTATCTTACTGTGCACACTAAACACAAGTGTATATACAAAATTAATTCAAAGGAATTTGAATTAATCATACAATCAACTATCTAGAGCACTACTGGGTTCCTTCTCTTTCCTCTCTCCTGCCAGCTGAGATTAAAGTGGCATTTCACACTGTTTCTTTCTTCAATTCCTAATTCAGATACCTGGCATGCTCTTGATAAGTTATCCCACACACTAATCACTTTCAGAGTACAGAAACATCTCCTCTGAACTCTTTTGGTCTCTAGCTCTTATCTCGAAACATACACATATATACTTTTATGTTAAATACAAATGTTTCTCTGTCTTACTAACGTCTTAAAGTTATACAGACTTGTTAATAGGGCGTTGGAGAACCTAGACAAGCACAAAAAGCCCAATTTTATTTCCCTCTAGAATCGCAAAAAGGCAAAACACAGAAGGCCTGTCTCTTGGGCAATTACATGACAATTTTTGAAGACACTACAAAGTGCTGCAACTTGATAAATGCCTCAGATATCAGGTACCCGCAAAGAGATAATTTTGAGCTATTTAAAAGAGAATTAAGTTATAATTTCATGTTGCAACTGGGGAACACAGAGGCAACCATAAAGGTGCCAGCATTGTAGAGAGCCTCCAGACATCTACCACTAAAATAATTATCTAAGTGTAATGCTGTGGGGTACAGATAAGGCCTTTTAGCCAGGGCTATAGAATGGGATATAGCACTATTAAACAACCATCACCTGGATGTTTAGCTTTCTATCAGCTACTAATCAACTCAGAAGTGGTGCTAGAATCAGAATGACACAATACTAAGAGAAACCAAAACATTTATATATATATATAATAATGTAATTTTTAAAAACCCCAAAGGTCAATCAATGGAGAAGTGAGAATTAATCTGATTTTCAGAGAAATAATGTATTCATCAGAAGCTCATCCAGTCTCAAAACAGCAGCATCCAATGCATTTAAGAGCCTAATCCATGGACAACTATATTTTAAAAAGTAAAATGCTCATTTGGTGTTACTATGTAATGGAGAGTACTTGACTCTGGAGAAAAACACTGGGTTACACCCATCACACTTCCATCACAGTAAGTAAAATGTTCTTCAAGTGCTTACCCCAAGCAAGGTGAAATTCCTTTCAGAAATATTTTCTCAGTTAAACTCTCAGACATCCAAGACCTCTAGCCACAAAAAACCCACAGAAATACATCAAAGTAAAAAGATTTTTTTCAGCAGTACCACATTATTTCAGTTGAGACATAAACAACATTTTAAACACATATCAGTCAAATGTGGGAAATATCAATGCAGGGTGTTAGACATCAAATTTGCATGGCACTACTTATTTTAAGGTACAATCACCTTGTTACAAACAGTTACAACTGAGAGGAGGTACTTTTTGTCTTGAATACCAAGCAGTCGACAATGGTCCAGGTTTTTTTTAAATTATTTCAACTGATGTGCAAAAAATACTCACTGCCTTTCCTCCCCTTTTCTGGTTGCTGATGAAGAGGTTTCTAGGAAAATTTTAAACCACACTAAAAAAAAAATATTCAACTCAGAATACAGTTCCTACTAAAGCATGTTGAGGAGAGTGATACCATGCCAAAAACAAGGTCCTGTTCATCAGCTCCATTAGTTCTTCCCTGAATATGCATGGGGTTTTTTAACCTTTAAAAACATAATTTACATTCTACTTTTGGCTTTTTGCAAAGTATAATTGGTTAAACTCACACTGCACTGCAAACTATTGTATTTTTCCAAGAACCTACATAAACTGCAGGAATACTTTCCATGCTTAGTTTTAAGCTCTTCAAGATGACAATTGCTTTCCCCATTTTTGAAAAGAAAGGATTTTCTGGCTTGTCAAGATCAGTAACAAAAGATGATAAAAAACTTCAGGGTATACTCCATTGCACAGATGTAGTATTTTCTCAAAGCAGCTGACGAATGCAGGTGTGTTACACACCACAACTTGTGAAAATGCCACAACAGAGCAAGATTAAACCACTCTCAACTCAAGTGAAAGCTGCATGGGTGCATGCGCACAATGGTCTCAGTATTATATCCAAGGTATTCCTGCTATCTATTGCCTTGAGAAGACAGACAATTAAAAAGAAAAAAAGATGTGACTGCTTCAGAACAGGCAGCATGCTCTTTAATTTCCCTGTACGTTCTCTGGTCTTCACTGAATCCAGATGATTTCTTGGAATAATCAGTAAGGAGTATGTGAATTCTTTGCACACATTCCCAGTTACTGGGGAAGAAAATCCAAAGACACCATCACATTTTTCACAAGAGGCTGAGGTTGCAACCCACCAGAACTCAAATTTTAACAACTTCCAAAACCACAAGGCAATTCAATCATTCAAACTTGAGGTGACAAGGACAGCAATAAAAAGAATATAATCAGGGACAATCAAGTGTTCAAAAGGGATAAAAAAGCAAGACCCCAGCAAAGAGATGAAGAGAACTCTAAGATAATGGTGTGATTCAGCCACCATCTCATGAGTTGAGCCCATTTTTAACAATGCATTTGGCCTTAGCTATACTCAATATAAAGCACAATTTCTGCCCATGTGAGAAGTCTTTATTAAAAGTGATGTGCTGAAGTACTTGTATTGAGGTCTAAAACACCAGATCCTGCAATTATACTGGAACTCATTTTATGGGGAGGGTGAAGTGGTAATGAACAGATTTTTCTGGTCCCCCTACAGATCAGAGAAATCCCCTGTTCAGTGTCTAAACAGAGTAGTCTGTTTAATTACAGTAAATCCTATTAAACTGATCTTCCTTATAAAGGGCTGAAGTGGCCAACTCCAAAAGGCTATAAAAGATATAATGAATTCAGAGTTTAATTACAGTACACTGTTAGCTAACTATAATCTATTAATTAGCATTCTTAGTTTTTACAGCTCAATGCAGTAATACACTTTTACTTTCAAATTGCACCCTTCCTTTTTTGGACCAAAGTTATACAATCCTACCAGTGTGGTAGTAATTATAGTGATTTCCCGGAGAACAGTAGCCTGGAAATATCTGTAAATGTTTAATAAGGGGATAAAGGAAAGACAAGGAATAAAGCCCCTCAGATAGAGGAATCTCTGTTCTCCAATCTACCCATATTTAGCAACTGCTCAACCTATTTGAAACCATACATTCATGGCACTTTCCTTGCAAGATTTCCACAGCATCCCTGGTTGTCAAAACTGGTTTAATAAAAAATGTTATTATGAAAACAGAACTTAAAACCAAACAGAATGTGATAATTAAAATACCTACCTGCAGCTGAAATACAAAAAGCATCAGAAAATAGAGTGAATGGTATTCCATATCTTCATTATACGATTGCTGTATCACTATAACTAAATTTTTCACAATATTACTCCTAAGGAAAGCTTACCTTTGTAATGAAAATTATTTAACTTTAGGTTTTCTTCATTCAAAGAAGACAGATGAAATTGTCTGGATGAAGTCTGAGTTGCCACACACTAATAAATCCCATGCTGTGATTCTTACCACTAGGTAAGAACACAGCTTTAAAACTACATTACAAGTCCATTAAATTATTTAATAACTTAGAAAAAGCAACTTCCTTTCTTCAACTCAGTTCTTTAAAATGAGAAAAGAAAATTTCAAACAGCTTCAGAGTAGTAAGTTATCAGTAACCAAAAGGACCCTGCTATGTAAGAAAGGTCATTCAAAAGTAGAGTATAACATCGCAGGTACTACCAAGAACTACTTTCACCTCCAGCAGTTTTCCCTCTCCTCTCCACTGTCAAAAGCAAATCTTAAAAAAAGCACTGCCTAAAATATCAAGTATACCTTAAGATATTGAAGTTCTTGGTCACGAATTATGGAAGCTATATTCTTGGATATTTAAAAACCTCAACAGGGAAAGCAGTTTTGTCATAGTGAAAGCTGAGTTGCATTTCAAGAAGCTTTTGTAGTTGGACAGTGGGCCTGTTTTCTGTAAGAGTAGGAAGGTTTCTTACTGGAGAGTCCCAACTCACCTTTGGCCAGAAACAAGAGGACACTAACTCAAAGAGAAGTAGTTACTTCAGGATTAAGTTAAGCATGAAAGTCTAGGCGAAAAAATCTAAAAAAAAAAAAATCTTTTAATAAGCAGAGCTTACTACAAAGAGACCTCAATTTTAATCAACCTCTCAGTTTTATTCTAATTTAGGGATGCTTTTAAGAAGGGCAAGACACAGAAAACAGACACCGAAAAATTCTCTTTTCATCTACCTATTTGCTAACTAGCCAGACCACTAAAAAAGCCCAAACTGTAGGGTGCTTTATGATAGTTGTGCAACAAGATGTGCAAAGCTTACAACAAAGGAGTAGATGAGCAAGTATTAAACAGTGCTACCTAAATGAAGTAAAGAACACAATTTATATCTGTTTGTGCAAAACTGCAGGTCAGGAGGTTTAGACTGGAGCAGTAAAGATCAGTGTAATGTGAACTTTGTTTTACTGGCAATCTGTCAGCATTCGACAACAATTTGGTTCTATTCGGTAACAGAAGTTGGTAAAATCTGCATCTCAGAGAATGCTTCAAAAGCACTCAGCACTACAGAAATATTAACTACACCCAGGGTAAAATATTTCCAAAAGGAAACTAAGTAGTTAGCATCAGTCCTGGGAAAAAAAAAAAAACCACATGACACACAAAGAGAAATAAGCACTCAAGAGGTGGATTTTAAGTCTGACAAGAAACACTTAGAAAGAGGCTTACAAGCTGAAAACACATCTTATTCATGCTGATTACCTGGGAAAAGCACCAATATAATTTAGCTGCCTACAAGTGGCATGCAAGTTTATTAAATTAATTTAATCACACTACTGCACTAACACAACAGTGACTTCACATGACAAACCTGGTTTTCATCTTGCAAAACTCTATATTGTTCCTTCCAAATGGTGATTTTTGAAGCTTCATCTTTCCTCAGAGCTCTCTCCTTTTTCAGCTCAGGACTCCAGAAGGTCTTGATACTGTTCATGGAAGAACTCAGCTTGCTTTCTTTCACTTCCACATCCTTGCGAAGCAGATCATTTTCCCTTAATACTTCTTTGAGTTGTGTCTGCAGATCCATGATTGTGTTATCCCTGGCCTGGCGCAGTGAGTGAGGCACAGTGGATGCCATGCTCACTGGAGGGAGATGGTGCTCTCCGAATGCAATAGTATCACTGGCAACTCCACTACTGGCAATGTTAGGGCTGCTCCCCATTGCAGTCATCCTAACACCATAAGGCAGCCGCCCCCCAGACCGGCCCAAAGTCATGGTGCTTTTTGGGGTGTCTGCACCCACGTTCTCATGGTCACTTAGATACATAGGGCCAGATGTAGCATAGGCAGCATTTAAGGACTGAATATTTTCCATAGAAAGGGTTTTCCCACTGCCACCCGCAGTACTACTCCCTGAACTGCCTCCTGTGCTGTTGGTTCGACGATGGCCCAAACGTGGTGACCGTGGCAGCCTTGGTGAACGCCCTGGACTCTGGTTGCTTGGCTCAACCTTACCAACTGACCGAGCACTTCCATACATGATTAAGCTGGTGGTGTGAGGCAACTAGATAGGCATAAATCAGGAATTAAGGAAATCCTGGTAAGTTTTTCAACAGTTTTAAGTCAGGTTAAGGCCAATCACAATTTGTAACAGATCCGGTTGTCCATCTTCGATGTCACGTGCTCGCAGTGTTCAGGACCATATCTGTATCAATAAGAATAACATATTAAAAGCTGCATCAACAAAAAAAGGATATTAAATACCTAGTATATCACAAAATATTTTGTCCCACATTGAAAAAAAAAGTATTTGTATTCTAGTACCTGAGTAAGAGAAACAATCAAAATTTAAAGACCATTAAGTAGTATTTTTTCTTTCAAGAACAGCTAGCATCCCCAGGTCATAACTTCTAAACCTTTTTGCTGTGAAAGCAACCATACAAATGGAAAGTAGTGTGGACTGAAATTATTCCAATCAGAATCTTTACACACAGGTCCCTTTAGCGTTGCTGTCAGCCCTCAGAAGTCAGAACCCAAGCTAAGAAGTATCATGAAATCATTACCACAAAGCTTAAACAAGTATAGATACTTCTCTGAAAGAGCAGCAATCCCACAGCACTGGGACCAATGAGATTAAGAGGAAAAAGAGAATCACACTTGCACTGGAAACTGGCTCTAGTCTCTAATTTTTATGTCAAACTGGGATTCAGTCCTAAAGATGACTTAAATCTTTGTTCAGGTTAAATGAAGATTTCAGTCAAAACATACTTCTCATTAGCCACTTCAGATTCATTCACCTAAATAATACCAATCCAACAGCAAGGACTTACTAAAACACAGAACAGCACAACATTATCATGTTTCAGTTCCTTCTCCCCTCTCCTTTTTCTTTAAATGTGGGCTCTGGTAGCATATACAATAAAATTCCTTATTTCTGAACTGTAACATTATGATGTTCTACAAGCACTAGAAGCTATCTAATACAAGGTCACTGGGCTAAGACCACTTTTAGTAGTCAAGATCTGGTAGAGGAGCAAGAAAGGGATGAAATCAACTGGTGACTGAGCTACTACATTGTAGAACTAATCTCACTATACAGGTCTCCCTTCTTCCTCACCCCAGTGTAAATTATTTCAAGTCACTACTGGGCTCAACCGAAATAAAAACCAAAACACTGAAACATTCCTGGTCTAAGGCTCTGCCCATCAGATGAAAGAATACCAGACAGGATCCAAAGAGCAGCAGCATCTTGTATACCCCAACATGCTTTCCTTTCACAGCAGCTTTCATCTAGCCTCACCTTCTGCTCAGAAGTTAGATTTGTCACATATAAGGAATATTTTTTTTCAAATCCTATAGCTGAAGGCATGTTTGTGAGACAATAACTGGGCAAGCAGATCACAGATAAGGCTTAAGAAAGAGAATACACTCACAAAAGAAACTGTAGCAATAGCAAAAGTAGGTGGAGGGGAAGGGAAAACTATGATTGAAAAAAATACCAAAAAAGGGTAGAACGAAAAAATGGAAAACCCTGATGAAGAAAAGATACAATAATTTTCCTTTCAGAAAACAAGTTAGTATAGGAAAAGATACACTAAGAGATCATTTTTAAATGTTTAGTTCAATCCCTAAATTTTAAATAGAAAACAAGACCAGAGTAAGCCAGCACTTTTTAAATTATCACACCATTTAATAGACAGTACAATAGCATGAGTAATTTTAGAAAGCTCATGGAAGCTGATACTGTTTTGTGAGGAGTCCTCAAGAAGTTCAAGTGCTCACCCTCTCTCACTTTCTCTTTAGAGTATTTTAAAGGCATATGAAAGGAAAACAGACCAAGCAAAGACAGCCAGTGGCATTAATAATTGAAATTAGCTTCTAAAACACCACCTATGGATATCTTCTTAAAATATATGTTACACATCAGACATTTATTTTATTTCAACTATACATCCTTATGCAAAACAGCACAAAATATAAACAAGGTAACTTGAGTCCACAGTTCTCCACTGGAATTGCTCCAGTAAGTAAGACACTGTGACTCAGATCTGGAAGAAAACCACTTCTTCCAAATAGAAATGCTATTTCAGACTAGTATCACTGTCTGAGATATCAAAAGGCTAAAAATTCAGCCATGACACCAGCTGAGAACTCAAAAGGAGTCAGATATGATTTCTTAGACACCAAAGAACATCCAACTAAGAACCTGTATTCAGAGGATTCTCTTGAAAAGTAATCCAAATCACAGCACTCAGTCAATTTCCTAAAAAATAACACCACAGTTAATCAGTGCAAATACACATTCATGTAGCTGTTCTGAAGTAGTTTAACTTCAACTAAAAGATTAAATTTGTTTCATTGAGTGTTTTAGTTGAAACACTTCCTCCAAAAAAACACATTACATTTATATGTTGCTAAAAGTACAAGTGTTGCACACAGAAATATCACCTAGTAAAGTGCTTAACCACACTTAAGTGCACAAAAGATTTTGTATCATTTATAAGAGTTCATCACCTCCAAAACAGAAAATTCATGGAATTGCTTCCTGCTTGCTTTAGCAAATGCTTTTAAAAACTATTAATAGCTCTCCAAAAAATGAAAATGACTGATGTCCTTGACAGAGAAGCAGCTTCCCAGGCAGCTAAAAGGAATTGGTAGAACAGATGGTGCTGTGCAGTAGCCATCTTCTGAACTACTGGGCAGGCAGGTTTGCCTTCCTCCTCCTTAAGTGGAAATACCAGTCTTATACTAAATCAGCTCTAAGCTTTGCTTCACAGGTAGGCATCACCCCCCTCTGATAGTCCACAGAAATAAAGCAATTCATGCTATGAAAGCCAGCTGCTAGAATTAGCTGTTGATTAGGTTTACAGAAAGGATTCCAAGAACTCAGGAATCAGAACTTGGACATCACTGCCATCACCACCAGTCCTTAAGCTGAGCTTACTTTGCAACAGCAAAACCAAACAAAAGCAGCAGATTAAGAAAATAAAAACAAGCAATCATAACCCTCCAGTATTTTTCTTGAAATGAAAACTTTCATTACACTACTCTAAAGTCTTTAAAATTGTGGTTATTTCAAGTATTAACTAAATACACACTTCCAACCACACAGCCAGTTTCACTATTTTCACTCACTGAGATCTGTCACCATTCAAGAGAAAAAGCTCACAATACAGGATAAATCTTAAATATTTAAAAAATTTTAAAAATTCTAATAGCACTTATTATCATTCATTTCACTTTGTTACTATTAGGAATCCATAAACAGAAGTAGATATCAAGACAATTCACACCAGGAAAAACAACTTTCATCCTCAAATAACAAAGTGAAGCAAGTGACAGAAATGCCTTTTCTCATTCACAATACCAATTAATATGGAAGAAGAAAGGATTCTAGTTTCCCTTAAGGACTCCGAGCAAAATTACATGGAAGATTTCTTTCAGATTGCACCATAACAAAAAAAAAAAAGTTAAAGTTTTTCAATATTCTGAACCACACTAGCATTTTGCTAGGAATCTCAGAAGTACAGTCACTTCTCTTCCAGGCCAACATGCAGCACTGTTACTTTTTTTTCCTCTTCTACTGTGATCCTAAATTTAGGCACAAATAAATCATCCCTTAACCTTACAGGATGGTGGTAACCCCAGGGAACATTGTCCAACTGTGATATGAATATATTGACCATTTTTCCTTTGCAAATGCTCCTGTAGGTGTCTTTTGGTGCTTTTTGCCAATACAAGAATTCTTACCTAGGACTACAAAGAAAGAGCCTATAAACTGGAGCAAAAAAAAAAAAAAACAAACCAAAACCAACCAACACAAAATCTTTACATTTGTCACTACAAGAATAAGAGCATCCTATCTGTGAGCCAAAAAAAAAAAAAAAAAAAAAAAAAGTCAGCCAAAGTAAAAACTTTATATATGTACCTAGAGATTGGCATAGCTTTGGAAATAGACATACAATCAACCTGCTTTAGTATTAGTGGAAAATGCTGTCTAGTCATTACAAGAAAGCTTGAAAGGACTATCAGAAGCATAAAATAAAGAAATAAAGAGATGAGAATTACACAGTATTGTAGAAAAAGGTTGGAAAGTTATTAACACATTTTCTGTATGAATATTATACGATAGATAACAGTACACCCTG
This sequence comes from Calypte anna, assembly GCF_003957555.1. Taxonomy (NCBI): domain Eukaryota; kingdom Metazoa; phylum Chordata; class Aves; order Apodiformes; family Trochilidae; genus Calypte; species Calypte anna. The sequence continues at coordinate 62,384,253 of NC_044244.1, read as the reverse complement.
CCTGAAGTACCAGCTAAGAAAAATATCTTCTGAGATTACAGGTAACTGCCCCAAACCACTCAGAGGCAAACATCATGAACTCTGAAAAAAAGCTTGTAATCTGACAGTAAACCTTTAAATGTATTACAGTGCAATTCGTGGCAAGTAAAATTAATCTGTTTCATTACAACATCCTCTCATAACCAGTGTAATGCAGTGGAGAATCAAGTCTTCAAAACAGCAATGCAGCTACCACTCCAAGATGTATGGCAATATCCAGAACCATCCATAATGACAATGGTAATTCAAAGCAGCAAAAAATCCAGGAACTCTGGCATCAGAACCTAGAATGTTGAAAGTACAGTAAAATGGAACTTACACAGCTTCACGCAGATTTACTTGTACAGCAGTTATGACGTAAGAGAGGACAGGAATAGGTACAACAGCTTTGTGAAAAGATCTGGTAGTTTTCAATTAAAGAACTCGCCTCAGGCATAGGAGAAATATAAGAAAACAACTTCAGGATAAAGCATCCAATAAAATGCGTTTACCAATGCCATCAGACTCAGTCCCTATATCTAGAATTTTATGTAAACCAGTGGCTCAGAGAGCAGACATTCCTGGCTCCAGATGATACAAAGCAGAGGATTCATTAACATAAGGTTTTGCTAACCTCTAGAGGATCTGTCATATATATATATATATATATATATATATGTATATATATGATGCCTCTCCTATCTCCCCTTCTCCAGGATAAATATCAGAGAAGGTACTTCCAGGTAAGTAAGCAAATCAAATACAGAAAAACATACTGCAGAAATATAGAAAAAAAACCTGCTTATATTTGTTAAAATAAATTAATTTGGGAATAACTTTGCTTTAACATTCAGAATACTTCAGCAAGTAACATTTAATCTGAATTTCTTTTCTGCAGTTTCTGTTTAAGGCTGACACCAGCTCACAAACAACATTCAGAGACTCAAATCCCTAACACCTTCACCACCCGATTGTCAAGAACAGGGCAGTTTGATCAAGAATCAGGCAGGCAAACACACCTTACAGCACAGTGTCCCCTCCAGTGCCTCCCATGAGCATCCCATGGATGCCAGCTACCCAGGCTCCCAGAAGACTGAACTTCCTTGTAGCACCAATCCCCTTGTCTGCACTAGGAAAGCTTTGAATGTGAACTCTCTAATAGCCACAGAAAAGGCAGCCTTTAAAAGAGCTGTCTTAATCTGATAAAGTGGTACTGCAGACACATTAGACTTCTTTAACAAAAGCAGCAATTGTTCACATTTTCCTAATTCATACCCTAATAGTTAAACACAAATAAGAATTACTAGAATAAACAAGGGGACCTGGACACCAGAACAGAGCAAGGGAAAACAAAATAAAACAAAAAAACCCAATAATTCCAGAACAGGAAAAATTTATATTCCAGGAAAAACTTGACAACTATCTTCACCCTGGAATTCACATAGTGGGTGCAATGACAGAACAGACAGGATTCACAACAGCTCAGAGTTGTGTGAACCAAGATGAAGACAAAAAATTTGAATTCCTGTTACTTTCTGATGCACACCACAACCACAAAAGCTACTGTTGCTGTGCCACTTCACATAAACAATTTGAAAGTATCAAACAAATTGAAGTATCAATCTTAGTACTATAATATAGATTTTATTTGTGACTACTTCTGGAGGGTAAAAAAGCTCATTACTTTCATGCTAAATTAATGACTGTTACACAAGAAAATGACAGAAGAAAGTTTACTTTGGAAATCATTTGCAAGCCAGCTAGTGCTGAACAAGGCACTGAACCCACAGAATTCTGGGTTGTTTACCCATATCGAAACGTTCCTATCCTCATGGCTTTGACAGCAAGAAAGAAAAGGGGATGAATGAAATTAAGATGGAAATAAAACAAGAAAGGAACTGTTCATATAGTGATTGACTGTCATTCCTAGATTGCAGGTGAATAGATGTCCAAACAATGACACCTGTTTAAATCTAATTCTTTTTAAAGGTATGCTGTTGTATTCTTTTTCTAAACAAGTTCACTGACTTGCACATCTGCCAAGTTCACTGAAAGCAAGAGTGCCCTTGTTTTGCCTCACCAAACATGAGAAGATAGGAATTGATACACAGAGAGATTTTCCCAGAAAAATATCTCAAAAAATCCTTACAACGTTCAGGTGAGTTACATATTGAAAACCATGTTTTGTAAAAGGTAGGCCCTGTTACACACTCTTTAAATTCAAATGGTTAATATAAATGGTCTATATACATTTCAAATCACCATAAAACATGCAATCATCTTGATTATCTGTCCCTTTTAAACACCATTCTGTTTCATATTCTTCCCTGCCATTCATACAAGACATCCTAATTCAGAATGCCCTATCTTTGAGTCTCTAAACAACATCCAGAAATACTAATCAGCTTCCTAGTTAATTTCTCTCTCACAAGTATACATTTCCTATCATAAAATCCACTTACTCCACAAGGAATAAATAATTAAATTGACAAAACATGCTCTGCTCTATAGCAGCTTCTTTGCAAAATCAGTTTTAACTGACATAAGTTATTGTTTCTTACAATTCCCATATACCTTGGTATCTGGGAAAGTATACAAAGGGTATACTTTCACTATCACAGCTGCATTCCATTAGATCCTCCTTCACTGTTACTATAAAAATATATGTATTTGAACTAAATCCTTATTTACATACTCTTTGTGATAAAACACTTGCTTATAAGCATTTTTTTACTAAACCTGATGAGGTCAACCTCAACTTGAGGTGGAACAGGAGGTGCTACTGATATTTCCAGGGGCATCCTCATCTCATTTGTTCAACTAAAATGGTTCTGCTCACAGAATACTAAGTCAACCTGGCCACTAAATTTCACTTACTTTAGCTAACCTGCACTATATGGTCAAGTTACTGTGTACCAATAAAAATGCTCCAGAGATTGAAGATGCATTTCTCGTGCAAATCACAATTAAAGGCATCCTATGCATGGCAGAAGTCTTGGACACTGTTCGGCACCTCTCCTAGTTTTAGGACTGGAAACCCTGATTTTGTTACAGGATGATTATTAGCACATGCTGCAGATATATTGTGGACCACTCGCAATACCAGGTTTCCCTGGTATTGGACCTACAGACCCCATGGTCCCTCCCTTTCCTATGTTCTTCATGCTGACATGTGCAGTCTAGGAAGGTGCATCAAGACTTGGTTTGGGCAATGATTGGGAGATGATTATAGGTATCTAAATTTAAAATCAGACAGGAAATATACAGCAAAAATTATCATGTGCCTTTTTCCCTTTTGAAAAAGTTCAAAACAAAAAGCAACAGGAGACAGAATATGCACATAAATTTCCTAGTGATGAAATCATTCTTAGAATTACCAAGAAGACTGAAGACCTGTGGACATTTTCTGTCTGTACAGCTGAAGAGTTCATACAGCTGTAAGAGTATACAGTCTGTAAATACCCCATGTTTATGAGCACAGTTGTTTCTCTCTTCCCCCAGGTGGCATGCAACCAATGAGCAACTTTCCAAGAGTGGAAACACAATGCTAAAAGTAATGATATTTCAAATGACCAGAAGTACCTAGAAGCGCTAGTGAATACATGTAGACTGCTAGCCTGGAGTCACCATGGGAAACATCGCTGTGCAAAACCAAGCATGCTTCATCTACAGAATTTCCATCATAATTTCTCTGACAACAAAGCTATATTAACAATATTGACAGAACCATCACGCCTGAAAACTTCACTTTCCCTAACTCAGCATTGGATTTTCTAGATCTCATGATCTACCTCTGCCATACAGCAGCCCACTGCATGCCAGTTAAAATCTTGGCTTAAACAGGGGATGAGGATAGAATCCTCATCACCCAGAGTGCTCTTAGAGCAGGGTAGCCAGCAAGATTCAAGAACGCATATTATTGCTCCTTAATTCTAGTCATCAGTCTGATTGTTTAAAAAGCTTCATGAATGCATGCATCCACCCATTCATTTCTGAGCATACCAAACTCATATAAAACAAGCCAGGTCTTCTAAATGTACTATAATTTTCAAGCGGCTTAGCCAGGTAAGTGTTGCAACAAATCTCTGCACAAGAGAGGCTTTTGGGAGGAAAGGCTTGAAAACAGGGAGGGGTGAGGAGAGGAGGGATAACAATGAGAGAGTATCCTGCTTCACAGAATAAGGCAGTATAGCAAGGAACTCACACACTGGCTACAATAGCATGGTGAAATATTTCTATTCCTATAGCAACACAGATAACTGCTACCAGGAACTGAGTAAGTGGCAGAATCAGGAGGAAAAAAAAAAGCCTTAAAAAAAAACCAGCTACCACCAAAACACAGGTTTCTTTCATCACCAACATTTGCAATTCAATAAAAAGGTAAAGGCTATGTAAATACCAAACCTGCTTTTTTGCCAGTCAGGACATTAGCCAGATGTTAGAGATTAAAAGTTATGTGAAAAGAATCTCATAAAAGCTTGTGACAGGATCAAAGAAACAATGCTAACACTTAAAAAAAACAGGATGCTTCAATAAAGCCCAGATAACAGAAACCCAAACTGAAGAAAACCTGCTAACATCCTTACAGTGATTTGATTACAGCTGAACTGGTTTCACAGAAAAAGTAGAGAAAGTTCAAATTACATAAAATATTTTGATAAACTCATGTTTTACCCAGCAGACCCCAGACCTTCCTCCTGCAGCTCAGTAGATTCTGACAATTACAAATTTCTGAATGATACAGAAAAGTCGCATACTTGATTATTTAGGGAACTGATGTTCTGTGATGAAGTTATCTGTCCTTCCAGAACTAATCATTCAGTACAGCTGCCTCAGTTATTGAATAACTAGTAGTCCAAATACTTCATTACTAAATAATTACATTACTGCACTACTAACTCTGCTCATACTAGCATGGGCAAGGTAGTGATTTTTTCTCTTTTACGTGATATGGCTGCTGACTCATAAGTGACCCTTAACTGGGGCACACATCTAAGCTGCTGCAGTTTTCAACACAAAACACCAGATACACTTCACAGTAATGCTAGGCTGCAGAGTGCAATAGCTCAGGATGAGAGATATGTTCAGCCACCTACTGCTTATAGATGCAGTAACCTCTGGGATAAAAGGAGGGCAGGCAGGGGGCCGAAGTTGCTGCTGGAGGAGGCATCCGAGCCAAACTGGCCAGTGTTTAACAATCATAACCCCGCAGTCAAACCAGACAACTTTTTTTGGTTACAACCTGTTGGATTTGAGGTAGCATGTCATCCAGGTACAACCATCCCACATATATCAGTGTGACCTCAAAACAAGGTTGGATGAAATGTTAAACATGCATTGTTCTTCAGACCTATTTCTATCCATTTCCTTCCAGTCTCTCAACTTCTGTACTGCTTTCTCCCTGCCACGGGCCCAAACCAGGACACCCCCCTCACCTCCACAGGAGGTTTTATTTTGTATCTTTTCCTCGTATCTCCTCATCTCTCCGATTTCTATTGGGCTGTCACTTTAAACCATTTCTCACCATGTCGGCACAAACCACAACATGAAATTCCAGCGTGCATGCAACATTCCATGTAAAATAAATGGTATGCTTCCTAACTAAGACACGGAGTTCACATCAGAAAGGAGACAGATGTGGAAAGACAGCAAACCCTGAGACATGCTTCAGGATGGCAAGCAGATTCAGAAACAAAGCATCGTGTCAGCTGACGCTTACTTTGTAGCACACGTAATAAAATGAAATGTGACCATTCAGCGTTCACGGGGAAAAAATTAAATATAAAAAAAAAACAAAAAAACAAAAACGGCACCGCAAGGTCTAGGTGAGACAGACACCGGTCACAATTACCCCCGACGATATGACTGAGATAACAAAAGCGCGTGTTTCACAAGGACAGAGTAACTAAGTAGAGGCGAAAAAACACCCGGGAGGAGCACGAAGGACCTGCTGCATTGGCAGGCAATCCCACACCCTACCCGGCGCAGGGCGCCCGCCCCGCTACCCTGAGCGATGCCCGGCAGGACGCGGGGCCCGCCCGCCCGCCTGTCGCCGGCAAGACGGCGGGCAGGGCGATGTGGCCGTCCCAGACGCGGTCCCCGCGGGCCAGGCGGTCGGAGCCTGGGGAGAGCTGCCGCCTCCCAGCCCCCGGAGGGTGACAGCGTGCGCGGGGCCCGGCAGGGGCGAGGCCCCGCACCCCCCCGGCCGCCTCCCCCGGCCGCGCCCGGGCGCCCCCTCTCTCCGGCCGGCCGACAGGCCACGCAGCCCTCGGGGAAGCCTCCGCCGGACCCGCACCCACCTGAACCGCAACTCCCCGGCGACAGGCCCCGCCGCTGCCACCACCGCCGCCGCCGCCGCAGCAGCCCTCGCCCAGCCCCGGCGACTGCTCGCCGCTACCGGCTCCCGCAGGCCCCGCCCCGCCCCTGGCTCCCCCCAGCGGCCGGTAAGAAGCCTTAACCCTCCCCGACCCCCCGCACCGAGCGAGGCCCCTCACCTGCCCGTCAGCCGGCGGAGGGAGGGAGGCAGGGAGGGCAGGGGTGCTGCGCCACGGCGGGGCCGTGCGGCGGTGGCGGGGCCCCGGGCAGGTCGGGCTCACGCGCCCGCAGCTCCTCCGCTCGCGCCAGCCCCGCCGCTCACTCGCTCCCTCCCACCCCTCCCGCGCCCCCGGCGCGAGACACGCAAGCCCCGCCCCCTGCCGCCACCGAAAAGCGCGAGGCCCCCGCACACCCCGCCCCGCTACGGCCGCGCGCCGCCCCGCCCACGGCGCGCGCTCACACGGACGGGTTTCCCTTCCCCACCCCCCACCCCCTCACTCCCTCTCAGGGGCGGGGACCCTCCCGGTACCGCCCCCTCCCCTCTCCTCTCCCGTTGCCTTCCACAACCTCGGCGTTACGTCACCTCCTAGCGCGGGCGTAGGAAGTTTGACTCCTCTGCCGGCCCGTAGCCGCTCCTCCCTCCGCCTCCCCACTGCTTTTTCTCTTCCCCGAGCGGGAACTGCGAACTGACGCGGGTGGGCAGGCGGGCGGGCGGAGTGCGGCCTCAGCGGCCCAGGTACTGCGGCAGGGCCGGCACGGCGGGAAGCGTTCAAGCGTTCCTTTCCCTACCGGGGCCGCGCCCGGTGGGAGAACAGAGGGGGGGCGCGCGCTCCTCCTCAGGGGCCCGCGCGCCGGGGGAAACCGTTGGCGGCGCCTGCGGGGGGCGGGGGAGGGGTGGGGCGAGGGAAGGTCCCGTCCCGCCTGAGCCGCGGGCTGCAGCCCCTCTGCCCTCCTGTCCCTCAGCATCGGAGCGGCGAGTCTTTAGCTCCGCTGGCCACCCGGGGCTTCGGGCCAGCCGGCATGTGGAACCCCGGCCGGATGAGCGCGAGTGTCAGAGGTCAGGGGAGGCAAGGCTGCTCTTCTCCGGTCAGAATCCTGCCTGTCAGCCCCTGGGATTCCCTCGAAGCAAATGGCAGAGCTGGCGTGTTCGGCCCCGGTGCTACCTTGGCATTCTTACCTTGGGCAAACTTCGGTTTCCTGCTCCTCCCGGGTAACGAGCGGTAGGAGGAAATGGCCTCAGGCTGTGCCAGGGGAAGTTTAGATTGGATATTAGGAAAGAATTTCTTCACCGAAAGGGTTGTGGTGCACTGGAATAGGATGCCCAGGGAAGTGGTGGAGCCACCATCCCTGGAGGAAGTTAAAAGAAGTGCTTGGGGGCATGGGTTAGTGGGGGACTTGGCAGTGGGCTAGGTTAAAGCTTGGACTCTTAAAGGCCCAAACTTTTATATGATTCTGCCCCCAGAAGACTTTCAGCCTGCTGTAGCAGCCTGTATATACACAAAATCTATGACATTCTGCCTTCTTCTAGGTAGATAAGAGCAAATAACGCGCTCAGACATATTCCTAGTTTGATTTTTTTTATTATTATTTTTTTGTGAAGACATTCACAACAGAACATTTACACCCTTAGCCATTATTCCCAGGGGACACTAAAGTGAGAGATTATAGAGAATTGGATAGATCTATAATACTGCACTAGGAATTACACAGTGATTGCCATATAAATCACCACTATTTAAATTAATATCTTGTTGCAGTAAATGCAACAATTCAAACCTCTCACAATTAATATAGCTGACATGTGTAGACATCCCGATAGCCTGAACTTCCTTTTCAGCTGTAGAAACACAGAATCCACTTTAATTTCTGAAGAATAATGTAGTGCAGGTAAGTGCATGTTATAATATATAAACCAGTCTGTCAAGTATACCAAAAAAGGCATATTTTACATTGCTGTCTAAGAAAGAAGGATGAAAGTGGATAAAGGCTTGCCCATGTAAATTATTTTCTATTAAAAAATAAAGCATCAGCCAGCAGAAAAACAGAGCTTTAGATTTTTCGTGGTAATTTAATCAGTGTGTCAGCTTAATATGGTCTTGCTGCCAGAAGTGTCATCTGTGCCTGTAGTCACAATGGTTTTTATGATCTGCAGTTTGACAGATCTCCCACAGCTCTTATAGAGCTTAGATGCTTTAGATTCTAGCCTGGATTAATTTCTACTCTAGTAACTGCCTTTAGCAAAACACAATTGGACAGGCTGCTTTTATATTTAAGTCCCAAACCATTACTCTTGAGTTAAAAAGCCTGCTCTCTTTCCCTTGCAATTACTGAAGTGGCTTATACATAAATGATGTGGCTATAAATCAATCTTAACAGGCTTTTAGAAAGAAGTACCCACATAAATAATTTACTATAATTGAGTAATATTTCTGCGAGGTCTGGTCTCCAGAACAAGCTCTTTTTTTTCCTACCCAGTCTTTATAAATGCATAACAAATTGTTCCAGAGTGGATTATTCACTTTGTAATTTGTAACTGAGGTCTAAATGCTTTACACCTGGAAGAGAGCTTGTGTGCTAGACAAAGGTTGTTTCCCTTTTCCTTCAGTTCTGCCACTTGGTGTAATCAAAGAGAGCACCTCCTAATACAAACATAACTCATTGTTTGTTCTTCTAGGGATTATATTTTTAATAACATAATTGAAAGATTATTTGTGAAGGAGTAGTGGTTAATCCTTTTAGTGAAACATTTTCTCCACAGAATTGTGGAGTAATGCAAAGAAATTAAGTAATGTAAGAACTCAGGTAGGATTTGTGGTCTTAAAATGCAAATGTATTTCAAATTTAGAATTGGTTGGAGTTATCTGTGTCTAATGAAACTTTGTGGACCCTCTGTAAGGGAAAAGATAAAGTGGGTGCTGAATTTTGAAACAGTGAACCAAATTGTGTTGGAGAAGAAGTAATTTACACTTAGCATTGCTATTAAGAACATGTTTGGAGGTTGAACCAGCAAAATTTTAATATGCAGTATAAAACACTGGAACAATAGTGCATGAAACTAACCAATTTAGACTGGAATTTAATTTGTAATTGCTGGGGAAGCAGGGTCCTAAAACTACTTTCAGTAGACATACTGGTGGTTGATGAATTAATGACAAATGAATAAAGGCTATTATGGCAGGAAACTCAGCATAACGAATAAGGAGGTGAGTTTCCCATCCTGTGTTGCAAAAATGCAGACACTGAACAGGGTTCAGTTCAAATGTTGGATGTATTAATTCTAAAAAGAAATGCTCCCCTACTACACTACATTATTCTGCTAAAGTTGTATGAAGATTAGGAAGAGCTTTTAATTGTGTTCATTAATATGTTAATCAGTAAAAAGTGTAACAGATTAAGTGTTTTCTGGCCTGTGCAGGGAGGGTATTATCATCCTACACATACTTAGAAGTAATCATAGTACTGCTTGAGAAATCTAAGGGTTCATTTTTGGTTTTGCAGCCACGTATATGAGTTCCATTGAATTAAGTGGAACTGTTGGAAGGTCTGTCAAATCTGAAATGCGCTATAACTGAGGAGCAGTTATATCCCGTGAAAACAAATATATTTGAACTACTGCAGATAGCTCAGACTTTCTATGTGTTACCTTTTTATTCTCTTGCTGGAGTGGTTTTAATACAGAGTGTGGCCTGAATCAATAGCATTGAGATGCATCGGTATTGGCAAGCATCAGGGGCCACCTTTGGTTTACAGTAGACATCCAGTCTCATGGCCTACCTCTGCATTTCATCATTTAACCTAAAAAACATTCAATATCTCTTCTGTTGAAGTTAACAGAACATTACCTCACTTTTCTCAAGTCATCAAGTCTGTTTGCCTAGACATATTATCAGAAGCCAAAACTGTCTTATCCACAGTTTTCCCACAGCAATTTCGTAATCTGTTTTCAGCCCTGGTACAGCACAGGCCTGTCCTGGTTAGGAGCATCTTATACATAAAATATGTACACCTCAGCTCAGTGTTGGATGAAGCTATTGCATAAACCTTTGCATAACTGGTTAATCAACTTATACTTTGGAGTTCCCAGAGAATCCTACACAGAAATACAGGTTTTGAATTTTTTTTTTTTTTGTGTTAGTGCAAAATGAACCTTAGTTTAAATATGTATTATCTTTAGTGCTTGCTAAATCACTTGTTGCTACATGCATAGCTATTTGCTCTTGATGGGTTCAGTAGCATTGCATTTATTAAAACAATGTGAAAGAGTTTTGCTCAGCAAGCTGAAGCTTCACTGTAAAAAAACCTCACCCTATAGAGAAGGGGGAGGTTGGAAAAAAAAAAGAGCCCTCTAAAAGTGCACAGTCTACATTAAAGTCAGATCTATAAGATATACAAACTGTGTGATGCTATAATTTGTTTCTTGAAACAGCTGTGTTCTAGCTGAGGTTTTCCCAAGTTGTGGTACTTATACAATTCATGGTATGCAAACTATTTCAAAGTGATGCAAAACATGCTGCTTCTACCTTAATGTGAAGGGAACTGGAAACTGACATCAATAGCATGGGCTTAAGGTACAGAACATAATTCAAAAATCTGCTTTCTCAAGACAGAGGGGAACTGATATGAAAAGTAGTGATTTAAGACCAAAATATCTTTGTGGTAATGGACAGTAGAAAGGTATGTGGGGACGTGTTCATTTAGAAAATTAGGTGCATACTTTCATGGAAGGTGGAGGTGTTCCTGCCATAACTTTCAGTAGTAATTGTACTTCAACAGATCAAATTCAGATTAAATTGTTCAAGAAGATTGGTTTATATCCTAGATGGGAATTTGTGTACACACTCAGATTTTTCTCATCAGCTGCTCCATTCACTATCACCATACAAATAAATACTTAACTTCTAGAGCGCTCTTAAAAATTAGTTTTGAATCCTGGGTGTCTTTAAATTGATAATAAACTGCTTTTATCATATTGCATGCAAAGAAAGTGTATTTGAACTTTAATTTTTACCATTTCAAAATGGTTTGAAAATTCAGCTTTTACAATGCCAGAGTACATTTGAGGCTTTTTTGTACACCCATCAATAGTTTATTAACTAATTTAGTCTTAATGTTTCATAGCATGGTTTTGGTTGGAAGGGACCTTAAAGATCATACAGTTCCACCACTCCCCCTTGGGAAGGGACACCTCCCACTAGACCAAGTTGCTCCAAGCCCCATCCAACCTGGCCTTGAACACTTCCAGGGAGGAGGCAGCCACAGCTTTCCTGGGCAACCTGTTCCAGGCTGTCTCCACCCTCACACTAAAGAATTTCTTCCTAATGTCTAACCTGAATCTACTCTCTTCCAATCTAAAGCCATTACCCCCGGTCCTACTGCTACCTGCCCTTGCAAAAAGCCCCTCCCCAGCTTTCCTGTAGGCCCCTGCTGGTACTGGGAGGCTGCTATAAGATCTCCCCAGCCTTCTCCAGGCTGAACAACCCCAACTCTCTCCATCTACCTTCATAAGACAGGTGCTCCCACTCTTGGATCATCTTGGTGGCCTTCTGGACTTGCTCCATGACCTTCTTGTGCTGGGAACTCCAGAACTGGACACAGTACTCCAGGTGGAGTCTCATGAGAGTGGAGTATAGGGGGGAGAATCACATTCCTCAACATGCTAGCCATGCTTCTTTTGTTGCAGCCTAGGATGCAGTCCTCTTTCTAGGCTGCAAGCGTGCATTGCCTGCATTTGTCCAGTTTCTTATCCACCAGCACCTCCAACTTCTTCTCCTCAGGGCTACTGTCAGTCTGTTCTCTGCACAACCTGTATTTGTGCTTGGGATTGCCCCAACCCTTGTGCATGACTGTGCACTTGGCCTGTTGAACTTCATGCTGTTTGCACAGGCCCACCTCTCAAGCCTGTCAAGGTCCCTCTGGACACCTTCCCTTCCCTCCAGGATGCCAACCACACCACACAGCTTGGTGTCATCAGCAAACTCGGTGCACTCAATTCCACTGCCCAAACAAAGATGTTGAGCAGTGCTGGTCCTGACACTAGTCCTTGCAGTATGTCACTGGTCACTGAGCTTCACTTGGACATGGAGCCATTGACCACAGCTCTTTAGGTGTGACCATCCAGATCATTCCTTATCAACTGTGTGGTCCATCTGTCAAATCTACGGTCTCCAATATAGAGACCAGAATGTCATGCAGGAGCACAAGTCCAGGTAAATCACATCAGTTCTCTTATCCACCAACTCTGTAACCTCATTGTTGAAGGCCACCAAATTTGTCAGGCAGGATTTGCCCCCAGCAAAGCCATGTTGGCCATCACCAATCACCTTATTTTCCATGTGCCTTAAGCATAGTTTCCAGGAGGATCTGCTCCACAATCTTGCAAATCACAGAGGTGAGATTGACTGGCCTGTAGTTCCTTGGGTTTTTTTTTTTTCCTCCCTTCTTTAAAATCAGGGTTATGTTTCCTCTTTTCCAGTCAGTGGGAACTTCACCAGACTACCATGACTTCTCAAATATAGTGGATCATGTCTTAGCAAACCCATCTGCCAGTTCCCTCAGGACCTGCAGTTGCATCTCATCAGGTCCCATGAACCTGTGCACCTTCAGGTTCCTTGTATGGTCTTGAACCCAATCGCCACCTCGAGTAGATTTTCCTTGTTCCAGCCCCTACCTTTGCCTTCTGTGACTTGGGCAGTGAAGACTGAGGCAAAAAAAGTCACTGAGTTCCTCAGCCTTCTCCATAACCCAGGTAACCAGGTCTCCTATTTCCTTCCAGAGGGGGCCCACATTTTTCCTACTCTTCCTTTCATGCAAGTTAAAAATTGGGGGGAGAGAGAGGGTGAGGAAACAATACTCTACTGAGGATTGGAAGTGTCTTGCCTTCCCTAGTTCCTGGCTCTAGTGTTGAGGTAGATTTATAATTCCATTTGCAAAATTAGCTTTTCTCCCTTCCAAACTCCTACTCAAATAATTTTTAAATTATAGCTCTGACACTTGCTTTGAGACAGAAGGCTTTGCTGTGCTGCAATTCATCAGATGGGAAAAAAACCTATATCATCTCCCTCTCCTTCATACAAGCAGTAGAGTAATGCATAATTTGAATACAAACCACTGGCATGTTTTTAAACTATTTATTGCAAAGAAGTATGTTGTTGATATACTCTGGCAGCATCTGATCTGTTGGATTCAAACTGTGTGATGTGAAGATGTTTTCAGTAGAATTCTGTACTGCTTGTTCTCATTCAGAATCAGTTTCCACATCTTATTCAGTGCTTCATTAAATGTATATCTCGTTAAATAATTCAGTCTGACAGTGGTTTATAAAACAGTAAAGGACTATATACTAGTTTTAGTTGAAGCAATTTTGCTTCCAGATGCCATCCACCTATCGCACATAAAAATCTGGCAAAACTGGTAATAGGCTATGTAGGGAACTGGACACATTTTGTTGGTTTTTTCCAAGGGCTTTATAATAATTAACATCTGATTTAGGCTGCTTAGAGGGGGGGAAAAGTAATGGAGTATTGTTCAAACTCCAACTTCCTCTACCACTCACACAGGTACTGTTTTGTTCTCATTGTCTCAGGACGGTATTGCCCTGTTTAACAAGGGCAATAGCTTGCTTAAATCACAAGTGTATCTCCTGGTAAGACTAATTTCTAAATGTTCTCTTCCAAAAGCAGATGTATTTACCACAAGTTGAAGTAAACTTGTGATTGAAACATATTCAAATGTATAAACATTGTACAATTGTACAGCTTTTGGACTGGAGATGAATAATTATAGCCACCCAAAATGAAGGAGAATTTTAGCTACAAAGAGCATAGTTAACCAGTGCTCATACTTGCTAATGAAATAACTAGTATCTTTTTTTCTTAAAATTGTTTGCAAAGTTCTCAGTAAACTTTGGCTTCCTTGTTTAGCAACTAGAAAACCAACTTCTTTTAGAAAAGTGCCAAACCTGGTGAAGAGTAGAAAAGCAATACTAGACAGGTTCTGACTGGCTGTCAAGCAACTGCCTGCTGAAGACTTCAGACATTTCTCAAACTGTCTTGACCTCTCCAACTGTCTTGTATGTATATTGATTTGCCTTGTATTGCATGCAGAAGTCTTTGTGACAGACTACCAGTTGTACTAAGCTTTTCTGCAAATACAAGAAAATATTACCTCTGAGGGCTTAAACAAAAGCCTTGCTGCAGCTCCTTTGCATGCCTGTTGTATGAAGTGCTCAGCAAGACCTCTCCAGCAGGCAGGGCAGTAGTGGTAATGCAGTACTTGGTAGGTGTTGGAAACTGGCTTGGAAAAGGGTGCCATCTACTGAATTATCAGTACAACTTCATAACATTTGTACAGGTTTTTTGTGGTTTTCAATTCAGCATAATTTATATGATGCCATCCTAACACAAGACAGTGTGATTACAGTCAAAAACTATCATCTAAAATAAAGACTGACAGGGCAGGGTATAAACAAGTAAAAGTTTAGAAATTCACCTCTGTTTTTTAGCAGAGTCTAAGTATAAATAGATATTGAAAGTGATCAAGAATCTGAGGAATTTGTTTTGTATTTTTTTACTTATAATGGTGCAATGTATTCACATGCACTTAAAAGGGGGGGACGACACACCATTTGTTGCCACTGCAGTGTATAGAATAAGGACTTGAGAGATGATTAATTTTTATTCTAGTCTCTGATCTTATGCAGGATCAAGATGCTCTTGAATTTTTTAAGGTTTTTGTTTTACTAGTAAGTAAATATATGTTCTGTAAATAAAATACTTGTTTCCCTGTTGTCATGTAGTTTAATTTAGGCTCACCCCTATTGGTTTTATGGATAAAAACCAGAACAGTGTCTCTTCTTCTAGGATGAAACTAGCCATTTCTGCCTACAATAGTGTAAGTTATTTAAGAAGAAAAGTTTTGACTGTTCTGAACCAACATCACAAAACAAAATTCCAACTGGTGCTACAGCAGTTTCATGGGCTAGGAAGTATAATTTTCATGTGAAACACATCTATTCTGCAGTATTGCTATACTCACTGGCAGTGAACTTCAACAGTATTTTGGCTGCTTCATGCAGATCATTAGTTCTGTTATCTTCAGTGTTTGTATTTTCTCTTTAGGGATGCCTGAAAACCATGGGAAAGACACTGAAAACCACCTCAACAGCAGTTCCAGCAGTAGTAATTCAGTTGCTTGCTTTGGACAGGTCAGTTTTGTTTGCCTTAGAGGGAAATGGAAGTTTTATGCTTTTACTTGTGGAAATCTGCATATTTACTAATTTTTAAGTGGGATAAAGTAAGGCTGAAGTCATATACATTATGCTAGCTAGGCTATACCTATTTGTACATTACATTTACCTCCTTGATAGCTTTGTCATGCCTCCAGTTACAATAAATTGCTCTGGATTCTTCATAAAAGCTTTCTATTTTGTTTCTTAAAAGTGGTTTCATTTTATTCTCTCCGATTCCCAGATGGCCTGGATCATGCTTACACCCATTCTAAGTACTGATTCAGAAACTACTACAGAAGCTACAAACTTTTCAGAGCTTGAATCCCTAAGTATGCATTTAGGCTTCTCTAACCTTTACAGACTGTAAATTATATTCCTACTATGACAAGGAGGAAAAGTTACAATGCTTTAAGCTTCCTCTGATTCTGGAGATAACCAATGATAGCAGTGATGTTGTAGTTATTTAAAGGATGTTCCTTGCATGAGGGGAATTTGCTAAACACTCCTCAAGGAACTCCTCTTAATTGCTTGTCTGATCTGCTCTCTTCACTGCCCTAGCAGCATCTGGTATTAGAATTAGTTTTGTTTTTCTTGGAGTTTTAAAATACACTGTTCTTGTTGGACACAGAGATACTATGTTTTATTTTGGAGAGCTGAACTATAAGCTTAATGTGCGTTCCTGGCAACCTTCACAAGCATTATCACTGCATTAAGATTTCAGTAGAAAACTGTTAGGCCTGGCTCTCTCAGTTCTTCTAATGTGATAGTTATGAGAAATGAGAAATAAATACAGCTCAATAATTAAAACTATAATTCCAGAGTAAGAGGAAAAAAAACAAATCAGTATAATGCACTAACATAATGTTTACATACCACCTGAAGTCTCTTCTTGTCTGCTACATCCTGATTCTGGAAAATGGATCACACACCTCTGGAAAAGACAACATAGAAAATTAAGATAAATAAGCGATTTCAGGAGAAGAGAGGGAGCTAAAATAAGGAGAGTGACAAGATTAATCTTACATTTTTTCTTTTTTTGGTCAAGTATCAATACACAGCAAGTGAATATCAAGCTATCCAGGATGCCCTTCGTCAGAGACTGGGTCCAGAATATATCAGCAGTCGGCAAGCTGGAGGAGGACAAAAGGTATGAAGAAGAATGCATAGCTGTTTCAACTTGTGTTTTTTCCCCAGACAAACAAGGGTAAAAAAAATTCCAATAATGCTCTTTCCTTTTTTAAAGTTAATTTCCCATTAGTAATTCAATGTTCAGATACAAAAGCAATGTCAGCGTATCATAATTTTTTTACTGATCATAGGTTTCTTTTTGTGTTTTAATAAAAGATTTAACTTTTCAGAGCTTCATCCTTAACAAGGAAATACTTATCTACTTGTGGAACATTGAGGCCTTTCTCTTTTTTTATCAGAATTTCAATATATGGAGTATCATGTAACACTGGCTGCATTTTACCCACTTTAGTGCCCAGTAGCTCTGCCTTCCCTTGATTAAGTCATATTTGTCATATTAACACCACTAGAAGAGGTGCTAGAAGTGCTAGAAGAGTGAGCTGAAAGCTGTACCATCATCCTTACACCCACGTTACCTGAACCTAGAACTTTAGCTGGGTTTCCTCAGTGTAAGATGATGTGTGTAATCCCTCTTTAAAATAAAGCATGTATGTATGTGTTCACATGTGAATGTATTTCTATATAAATGTTTTTCTTTTCAGGTCTGTTACATTGAGGGGCACAAGGTAATCAGTCTGGCCAATGAGATGTTTGGCTTCAATGGCTGGGCTCATTCAGTTACTCAGCAGAATGTTGGTAAGTAGCTTGAAGATAAAGAGTCTTTCCTCTTGTTTCACTGCGAGGCCCTGAGGGAAAAGTCTCTCAGATGACTATGGTATTGTCTTAGATTCTTCAAAGAGCCTGGGGCAGGCATGTGGAATTTCCAAGTATCTAAGCATTTGGTAAGAATGAGACAGATTTAGTAACAACTGAGCTGCTGTTTTCTTTTTAGATCTTGCACTGGAACATGTCATAGTCATTATTCTGAGTGTGTGTGCCAGGTCTAGCCACTGAGAACCAGAAAGTATAAAAGTCTCACATAACATGTGCAGAGCATACATGCAACTCACAATTCTCAAACTACCATTAATATTTTGCAAGTCATGCTCAATTTTATAGAAGCATCTTGTGTACATTCAGCAAGGAGAGTACAGATTTATGAATGTTTGCAAAGGACAGAAGTACTAAATGTGGATCAACAGTCTTTTGTATTATTTATGATGTTCCTTTTCCCTCCCTTAGACTTCGTTGACCTCAACAATGGCAGATTCTATGTGGGGGTCTGTGCATTTGTGAAAGTTCAGCTTAAGGTAAATGGGTTTTTTGTTTACACTATCTATAGCTGAGCAATTTCCTGAAGCTGGGAATGAAAGTTAATCTGTAGATCAAATTGTAGTTCTCAAGGTCAGTAATGACACTAGAGAAGCTGGTGGTGTCCAAAGTGTCCTGCACATTCACCTTGCTATAGAGCAAACAGCTAAGAGCAAGTAATCAGGCCTAGGAAAGCACAGCTTCTATTAAGAAATGCTGTATGTGCAGAAATTCCCCTACACTTACTATTTTAAAAATTTTACTGCAGGATGGTTCATACCATGAAGATGTAGGGTATGGAGTCAGTGAAGGTTTAAAGTCTAAGGCCTTGTCCCTAGAAAAGGCAAGGAAGGAGGCAGTAACAGATGGACTGAAGAGGGCACTCAAGTAAGTGAAGAACAGTGCTTGTATGTTTTCAGAAGTTCCTTGAGAATTAACTATTATTTTCAGTCAACAGTGAGCTCTCTTATTTCTCAGGTGCTTTGGGAATGCTCTTGGGAACTGCATCCTAGACAAAGACTACCTACGAGCTGTGAATAAACTTCCACGTCAGGTGCAGTACATGGGCTGTGAGGGCAGGGACTGCAAGATGTGTGTTGCTCCTAGTCCTTCATATCAAAAAAATTATAAAGAATGATATGAATGCATCTCAACTCTCAGTGTTTCCAGCTATAAGACCAATAGCCTTTCCCTGATATTTCATATGACCTGTTTGAGTTATTCCTTGACATTTTACATCTAATACTCTAAATTTTTACAATTTGGAAATTTTTACACTAGAAGAGCTGCAGTTACTTTACTCTGTGAAGCACTAGGCAGTGAGCTCTTCGAGGTAACCAGCACCATGGAGAAATACCTCTTGTGCAGGTCTTAGGTCCAGAGAGAGACAAGAAATTGTGATTTACATCTTCATCAGTGACAACCATACTTAAACCTCATTCTTTTAGAGCTATCACAATTTTTAAGTATGCTGTAAGGTAACACAGCACTTTTTGTAATATTAAACAGTCCTGACTGTGACTGAGGTTTCATTTCAGCAATAAACATCAACCTTTTTTAGCTCCTGACATGTACCAGTGGAGGGCAGTAGGTTTTTAGGCAGTAATCTACCTTGCTCATAGAGGAGAAAGTAAACTTTTTATAACTGCTGATCCATGGAGTTTCATAGCAAGGTTGCCTTCATCATACCAGGGTTTACCAAACTCCACTAAGGCAGCTTAGAGCTGTTAGGTGGGTTCTGTCTAGCTAGCTTAGCCTGTGGAAGCAGATCCAAAGTGACACCTTGCCAAGTGAAGTTAGCACTCTAACTCTGCTTTGCCAGGATCACTGTCCCATGAATTTGTAAAATCACAGAGCCAAACCATCCCATCTTTAATGAAACGAGAATGGTGAAGCTTCCTCAGTGACCTCACAACTGCAGAGCTGAGTGAAGGTTTGCCATGGCCTTTAATACAAACGTGGAAATAGCAAAACTAAAACTTCAGGCTGTCTGAGAAGCTGTAGAATTCTGCATCAACTGATTCAATGATTAACTGAATGTTTTTGTACTGAAAATGCATTTCAGTTTCCTAACAAAGAAAATAAACTACATTTTTCAACAGTACTTTTCAAAAAAGTCTGTGCATATTTAATGAAGGAAATTCATTAATATGTTTTCTTTTACTAGATGCCCCCTGAGTTAGATTTGGTCAAAGCTAAAAGACAAGACTATGAACCTGAAATAGAGAAAGCAAGATACAGCAGCTGTTTGGACAGGGAGAATGCAGGAGGAAGACAACATTGTGAGACAGCATCTGCTTGTAAGCCTGGTCAGACAGAGGCTGCTGTAGTGACAGTGGATCAGAAACAGCCAGATGGTTCCAGGTGAGACTGCTGTTATAAATTTGTTTTGTTAGCTGTATGAGAAGTTACTGTACCTTTTAAAACACAAAGCCCAATTTGGAAGATGCCACGCAATGCTAGTTAAGTGGATTTTCCTTGGTGTTATTTCTTTATGCAATTGTTTCCTTCTTCATAAAATGTCATTGCTGAAATCGTGTTTGACTTTGTCCTGGCTTGGGGGGAGGGACAGAAGTGCAGACTCCTCAGCTACGGAGTGTGATGCCACTTACCAGCGGAAACTGCGGCAAAAGCTCCTGCAGCAACAGTTCCGGGAACAGATGGAGAAAAAGCAGCAGGTTCCAGCGGTTACTCCTGGCAGCAAACAGGGTAAGGCCTGGCATTTAAAGCTGACAGTTCTAATGGTAGCTGCTGGGGAGTCCTGTGTCACCCTCAGTATAGGAGCCCCATCAGCTTCATTTGCTCTGGTATTGTACTATCAACACACATCTGAGGGCACAGGAAGGAGGATTATCTTATTTCCCCCAACCCCACCATGAAGTGACAGGAATGTCAGCTTTAAAACTGCATCATTAAAACTACAACTTTACAAACACCCTAAAGCTCCATGAAGCACAGCAGCTGATGTCAGTACCATTAACAGGCTGCACCTGTGCTGAGGTTGCAGCACTTCGCTGAGGTGGCTGCAGGCAAAAAGGCACTGCCTTAGTTTCTCATGTTGCTCTTCAGTCATGGTGGAGTCTGGACAGCTGTGTGGTAAGCAGGAAGATGGGGATAGGGTAAATAGGCAAAAACAAAACCTAAATGCTTTTATCAGCTGTCATCAGGTACAGAATCTTCCCATTCCACATACTGCTACCGAAACAGAAACAGCTCTAGGAAGACAAAGGAAGGTACCTTGTGGCAGCTGCAGCATAATATACGAGACTTGTGCTCTGCTAAGAAGGAGTAAAAGGGTTCTTATGTATTTCTAATAATTCCTTCTTGTGTTACCTCTGTCCAGCAATGCCTGATCCTCCTGTACAGCACAGCACTCCAGCAGCAGAACAGCAGGAGCCAGCGATAGAAGAGGAGTTCTTTGCAGGTCAGTCAAAAAGTGATGAGTGTTGAATCACTGAGGCATTTAAATCAATTCTTCGGAGCACAGTGTAAAGGTAGAAGGTCTGAAGAGGCAGGAGTACAAGTCTGATCTTCATAATGCAGGCCTTGCTTGAGTGGCAGAGAAACAATGTCCATCACGATGGAGGGCTGCACACCCTGCTTTTAAGTTGAGAGTTGTTGCACACACTTGGTAAACCCTTTTCCTCAAGTAATATTGCACAGAAACAGAACATTTGTGGGGCTGAGGGGCTGTGTTAACCATGACTGTTTGGGTCACACTTACAGCACGGTGCTTGGATGCTGGTTAAATCCAGTGCACAGGGGGTGGTACCATTTTCCTGCTATGCACTAACACTAAAGATGCTTTACAGTTTTACCTTTGTGATGGCCACCACTTGTAGAAGAGAGGGCTGATCCTGGAGTTAGTGTAATTTCTGTAGTCCAGTACTATCATCTTTAGTTTGATCACCTTTACATTTGCTCTAGATGATCCTGAACTTTGGGACATTTCCCTGGAGAGCATTGATTTTAAGATAATGGGTCATAAAATGACAAATCCACCAGCTGGACAGCAGACATCTGAAACACCCCACGGACATCATCAAATGACTACTCGTAACAGGACACCACACAGAACAAATCATCACAAAGCTGCTGCTAGATTTGCACAATTGTGGTCTTCTGCTACAGTTGTGAGCAATAGCAGCTCTGCCAACCAGAACACCCCAGGTATGTGCTGCCAAAAATGACTTGAGTTCTGTCCTAACAGTGGTCCTTGGCTGTGAAAGCAGTGCTGTTAGATCAGTAAACTGGAGTGGGAGAAACATGTCTTGTCTCGGACGTGGCTGCAGATGCTGGGATAGTGGGCTAGGAGAACCAGCTGGATTTTCCATCCAACTGTCCTTTCAAGGAGGAGCTAGAAAAAGAATTGAGAAGCACTTTTAGGAGCAGAAAAAAGCTTTATGAAACTTCAGTTTCTCACAATCTCCCTGTTTGGCAGAGTACAGCCCCCACAGGAGAAGTCAAAGCTTGAAGAAAAGGAGACTGGAACCTACGTAAGGCACCAGGTGGTATCGCGGCCTCCAGACCGGATTACATCGGAAAACTGCAGTTGGCTGTTAAAATTATGTGAGGAAATCTAATGCATTAATGGATTTTCCTTTACACAATAGTGAAGCAACACAGAAGAGCTTAATACAGCCAGCAAGAAATTATTGTACTTTGAGGTTACTAAATGTTTCAGAGGTCTCTTTCCATAAACAAGCGATCACTCATGCTGCTGCAGCATTAGACTTGTGGCTGGATTACAAGCTGACATTACATGTCATTTGCCCAAAATGTTAAAAGTATTTAAAATTATTAAATAAATTCATAGCTTCTTTCTCCCTCAGTGCTGCATTTCAGCACGGAGAAAAGACATTTTTAGTAAAATGGGAGTATGGTCAGATGACAAAGCCTGAAGGCATGAAGCCCTTTGCCCTGTGGCTGCACAAATGGGCCCAGAGCCCTATGGCTCCTCCTCAGGCATTTGGGACCCCAGTGCAGGAGCAGCACATTCAGCGGTGCCAGCACAACAGGGCAGCTCTGGGGTGGGAGCATGCTGGGACTGCTGCTGAGGTGCTGCATGAAGCATCTCAGACCATGTTTGCCTGGACCCTTTGTAAAAATGAACGTGAGCTGCAATTTTGATTTTAAATATTTCAGCCCTTTTCCATATAAAAATAAACATGAAATACACACCACCCTTGTAGCTGTTCATGCCTTTATACTATTCATGCCTTCAAACTATTACAAATCATTCCCTGTTTAGCAAGCTCAAAAAAGTGAATGCCTTCTGAGTACTTACAAGTAGGAAGCAAGAGAATGCAGAGCCTTGCATTTGCCTAAAGATGGGCAACAGAAAATTTCAAGTGGGTTTTAAAGCTTAGAGCAAAGCAACAGCTGTTCCTTCCAGTAAGAAGGTAAATGGAAACCTTTTTAGAACAGTATTTCAAACTGGATACAGCCATATTTTTCAGAAGTGGAGTGCTGGAGAGGAGGATACCACCTGGGATTTATGAGCTGGACCAGGGAAATTTACACAAACTCTTTGATTAGTTCAGCCCTAAGATCAGTGTCAGATTTGAAACAGATACTTGTCCCTGTGCTTTGCCAGCACTGCTCTATTTGGGCAAGTCTCTTAATGCTGTCTACATGCAAATACATTGAAGTATTCAGCATTTATTCCTACTCCTGCTGCTTTACCTTCATCACTTCATCTTTTTCCTTAAAAGATCCTCTACTATCTAATTATCTTCTCAACAGGACAAAGAGTAAGGATTGAGTTTAGCATGGAAAGATAGGACATATTATAATTAACTGTACTAGATTACATCTAGAAAATAGTTTCACTTTGCACCATTCTAGTTTCTCTCCCAGTTCAGTGCTGCCTTCAGAACAGCTCAGACAAGGAATACATACCACACGTTTGAGTCATGCACTCACTATTGAAACCAGATACCTGTTAGGAAGGGAATGTGCAGACATTCAGAATTACTGTATTCAAAAGCTGCTCTAAACTTTTACAATGAAAAAAAAAAAAATTCTCAAGCAGAACTGCATCAGCTCTCTTGACTCTATGAAAACAGTGCAACTGTATCCATGCCTCCTCTAAGAGGACTGGATACTCAAGAGGACTTTTCTCCTCTAAGAAATCCCATAACATGCTTCTGAGGATTGGTCTCTTTGGAAAGGGCAGTAAAACTTGGAGCTTCTCCCCCCTTTAAGGCCTTGCACAGCATGACTCATAACAAAAGCTCTTCTGAAAATGGAAAGAAATGCATCAGCAATTCCTGTTTAGAAGTACCAAATAATTCCTACAAGTGTACAGCTGTTTGGGAATGGCTCTGTATAGTTCCACTCTCCTCCTACTGCATATACTGTTGTGTAATAGGAATTCCATCCCAAAATATGCATCTACAGCCCCTTCTCCCTTCCACCCCAGAGGAGGGTAAGGGACCCATCAGAAAAAGGAACAGAACCTTTCTGTACCTGGGACAGGGCTGCCCCAGCCCTTGCAGCACAGCCTGCTTGAGCTTCACTACCAAAAGGAAGCAAAAGAACCACACCTGGTGGAGCTCCACCTGTTCATTACACAAGAACCACCATCAAATTCTTGACTGTCACAGCTCAGCAGATTTCTCTGATATTTGGTAACTTCTTGACAGGCTCAGCCATAAGAGCAATCTTACTGCTTAAGCATCATCCTTCACAGCTTTACCCTCCCCTTCATCCCTTCCTCTCATAAAGAGGATTAATTTCTTTATTATTTATCGTACCTTGGTTCAAAGCACACAACTAAAAGGCCAAAGGCTCAGCACTGGCAACTGCTTTTGAGAAGTTACAGGGTCTCATTAAAATGGGTTTCTTGTACTTTCCTGCCATAAGCGGATAAATTGGGTAACAGTTAAAAACCACTCCAGGAAGAGGACGTAGAAGTTGGAACCTGCTGCTCAACAAGAAAACCCACAGCTCAACAAAAGCAGGTTTGGTTTATTTGAATTACTCAATTAAATATTCTACAAAGGTAACAAATTGTAGCACAAAGCGCAGTCATACAAGGAGCGCAGTGCCTGGGTTTAGTGCAAAACATACAACTAACTACGGCCAGGGAAGCCCAAAGTTTCAATTAATTTTATTTTTTTTTTATTTTTTACAGTGTACATTGTTAAATAATGTAAAGAAAACGCTTGTAATTCAGAAACAGATTTTATGTGGAAAAAGATACTCAAAGTGTAATATTAAACAAAATAATTTAACAGTTCAGTAGCATTAGTTTATTCCTCTAGACTTCAGTTATTCATCCACAGGAGAGGAGGGGAGGGAATCAATGGTAAATAAAACCAGTTCTTACATAACATTAAGTGGGGGGAAAAAAACCAAAACAAAACAAAAAAAACCCCACGACTTCAAACTTAGTAGATCAAAATTAAATAACCACGTGCTGCATCCAGCTGATTGCTTCCCCTGCCACCAATATTCCCCTCGTTTGGTTTCCTGCCCCAGGTTTGTCACTGCTCCTGTTCCCGGAGCACGCCTCTCCCCTCCCACTGGGCGTGTTGAGGACTCCCGGCTGCATCCCTTCAGAGGGAAGGGCAGAGGTTTCTCCGTCTCACCTTGGCCGCAGGGCCCCCTGCTTTCTCCCCCTCTTCTACCACAGGCACCCCACGAAGCCTCCTGTCTCATTCTGTAGCTCGAGTCTGCACTTCAGTTACAAGGAACAAACCCCCAGAAGCCTCAGGAATGCAGAGCACACCCACCTGCCACTCAGCTTTTGCCCTCTGGCGTTCATCTGCAGCCTGCGCCTGCCCTTGCTGCCAGAACTGCTGCACAAAAAGTAACTGGAAAGGAACGGATCTTGCACGTTTCTTTGTAAAAAGAGAACATCTGCAGCCAGAAAAACTCCCTGTTAATGCTCCGCAGGGGAACAGCAAAAAAATGCAGGCAAATAAAAACTCCACGATGCACCAGCTTCCAGGACCGGTACCAGTGAGCTACTCCCAGGTACCAGGAAGCAGCACTCTCATCCTTCACAGCTTTCTGCAGCACTGCATAAATACTGGCAGGTATTATTTTTACTTTGAAGAGGAAACCAGTATTTTTTTTAAATAAAGGGAGAATGACCATAGCAGAAAGTACAATACAGTTACCAAGAGGGGACAGATAGTTACAGTCCTGGTACCAGCTTCAAATTTGTTAAGAGTGAACAAAATTGTAACTCCTCCATGACAGAGGAAACTTCTTGTTGCCGGCTGTTTCAAGTACATCCATTGCCGGCAATGGATGTTGCACCAGGACAGTCTATTCCTGGCTTAAATGGATTTTTACCAAAAAAAAGCAAAAAAACAAAAAAACCCCAAAAAAAGCAAAACAAAATTAAAAACGAAACAAAACAAAAGTAAGAAAAGCAATCCCAGCAGACAAGCCCATGCCAACGAGCAATGGCACCTCTCCCTCAAGCCACATCCTGACCAAACATCTTTACCACTTGACAGGTGGAGTCTAACTGCATCTTAAGTTGGGCCTTTCCCAGAAGATACATGTTCTCCCCAACCTCTCTCCCTTTCTGATCCAGACCGCCTGCCTCCACACACAGTATTTGTTAGTCTTGTTTTAGCTTCACCCACAACCCTCAGTCCCACCCCCACCTGGCCCCTGTCACACCAGCAACTTCAGATCTGCCCACCTGGACAAGTTTCCCCAACACACAGAACGTTGTTCCAACCTGCTGCCTCCATGACTTCCCCCTCCATGCACCTCCTCTAGGCAGTGACCGCTTCGCTAAACAAACTCCTGTGTCCCAGTCACTAGGAACAAACAATCCATCCTTCTCTCAACTTGCCCTCTGTCCACCTGGGGGTCTGCTGGGAAGACGATGCTAACTGCAGAAGCAATAGAAGTCCAAGGCACTAAAATATCCAGCAAGCATACTGGGAGAACAGACAAGTATTCAAGTACATTAATTTATACAATTTTACATTCACATTTATTTATCTAATACAATGAAAATACAAAGGAAAAAGTTAAAGTGTCTCCAATAAGTATAAGGATATAGCTAGCTTTTTTTCCCATTTTTTTTTTCTTTTTAACTTTTTTAACCCTCTATATTCCACTCATTTTTAAACTACTGTTGTCCAACAACATTTATATATCACAGTGTTTCCACATCAAAACTGATGGTAAGTACATGTCCGCAGGGAACTTTTAAAAATTTTTAAACAATTTAAATTGCTCTAATGCTGCAGTCAAAGCTGTTAATATCTTACTTAAAGCAGTAATGACCTATCAAGCACGGGCTGCACTGCAAGTCCATTCGTGTGCCCCACCATTTTGGAGCTGGATACAGTTGACTGGGGAGAGGGAGAGGAGGGGGATTTGGACAGCTTTTCTCCTGGTCTTGGTTCTTCTAGGGGGAGATGAGAAGCATGCTAAAGCCTCATGCTAGGATTCAGCTCTCCCACCCAACACATGTGGATTCAGCCTCAAACCAGAGAGGAATTTTACAGCAAGACTGCATTAACTGACCCCGTGACTTCTCTTCACAGCTCTTGTTCCACACAAGAGCAGAACCCCTTGGTGAAAAGCACTGTCCCATCGTAAGGATGCCGATCATCCTCCTCCCCCTTCAAAGTGTGTGGGGAAACTCCCTCTACAGAGAGTTGACAGCAATGGTTGGAAAAGAGAAATTCATTCCCAGTCTGGCAAGCTACCAGTTCATTGCAGCACTAGGAGTTGATACAGGGCCCCATCTCCCTCCCCATGTCCTGTCCCGAGGTCTCTCCAGCGTGGTCTCCGAGCAGGGTTAAGTGGTCCGCAGGTTGGAGCCTGGAGGGTTGCTGATCGATTTTTGCAAATTGCTGATGTTGAAGCTTTGCAAAGATGTGGCACCTACGGGCTGGAACTGGCCGAGTGCTGGCTGTGCTGGACCACCTGTCCCACTCCACGGGGTGGCAAAGGAGGCTGCTGGGTAACCATACTGCTGCGGAGGGCACATGGCCTTGGTGAAGGGACCTAAAGAGGTAGCTGATGCTGCAGAGATGGGCGTAGCACCCAGGGAAGATGTCATAGAGATACAGAGCTGACCCGGTGCCGAGAATTTTCTTGCCATTCCAGGGCCCTGAAAGACAACCCAACCCCCAAACATTACACAACTGAGTTAAAAAAAAAAAAAAAAAAGAGATATATATATATATATCATCGGTTCACCCCTTGGCCTACAAGCCGTTCCCAATGGATCTTTAAACAAACAGGTCATGGTCGTCCTCTTCAGTTATCCTCCCCCCTTCCGTAGCAGGGGATCCGTGAAAAACAGAGCCAATGGTTTTCTAGAGCAATTGTCCAAGCTACACAGCACCTGTACTCCAGCTGTGCTTGACCCCCTAATGAGATGGCAACGACCTTGACTGTTTCTCACCACGTATGCTCAGGGGTTACATCTTACCTCATAGCTGCTATGCCCTTTGCCAACCTTCTTGCCAGACAGGTTCATGGCATCTCGGGCCCAGTTATCTACCAGCTTGTGCAGGTCATCTGTGAAAGTCCCTTTCCGGCTTGAGGCGATAGCAGTAGGCTGAGACTGGGGTGCCTGGCTGTTCACTGTAGCCCCGACTATGTTAGTGCTGCTGGTCCCTACAAATACAAACAACCCAGGAGTCAATTCTCTAGGAAATGCAGTCACTGTGGTCATGGTACATCAATAGAGAGCCAGTTAAAGTGCCATGCAGATTAATGCTACGTTTCAATTCCAGGACGCGCTGAAGTGGGAACTACAAGGAACCCTACAGGCATTTTCTCAGAGTAAGAGTATTTCATAAATAGTTTACTTTTCAAGATGCGCTGCAAGTAGTCATCTTAAGAGGGGAGTGGTAGCAGCCTACAGGTCTTTGTAGAGGAAAAAGGAGATTAGATTTCAGCACTGAATGACAGTACGGTCACATCACTCTCTCATCATTCTATGCCTTTTAACTAGCAGCAACCACTATTGACACAAGCCAATTCCACCTTGGACAACAATGCTGGATGCTGAATAAGGAGCAGTGCCACCAGCATTGCCAGCTGCTCTGTAGCAAATTATCTCCACTTTGTAAAATGAAGAGAAAAATTCACCCAGATCACATAAAAAAAACACAGTGAGAAACAGCAACTGTTGGTTCCAGTAGCTGCCATACTTAAATTCTTGAGGATAACCAGATGGGACTGTCTTCATCCACCAAACAGCCAGGATCAGCACAGGAAGTCTGCACTGCATTAAATTTTTTTGCTTTTTGCCTTTGAAAGCATTTTTTTGCCATTAGGTTCAGATTTCCTATGTCAGAAGAACAAGCATTTCAGATGCAAACAACTATTACATCTTAAGGAAGGCAGAAATGAGAGTAGTTCCTCAGACAAGCTTTGACAAGTTTACTATTACACAAAAAAACCCTTTATAGAAATACCAGACTTCAGTTCTGCTAGAAAGCTTTCTGAATATTACCCTGCAGAAAAAAAAAACCAAAGATCTCAAAGCTTTGGTTTGCATAACCCAACTGTCCCCCTCACACTTATGAGCAAACTGCATGGAAGTTTTTCAAAGGCAGATCTCCTTAAAGGAATCAGAGAAATTGTGCATTGTGAAGTAACCTCAATTCCCAGCAGTACTGCAAAGCAGCCTCCTATACAGATAGGGAAATGACAGTTACCTACAGGGGCAGTCTCCATCTGAAGGACATAGTAAAGGGCAGAATCAATCTAGATTTTTCAAATCCACTTAGTACAAAAACCAAACAAAATAAGTATGTGGCTATTGCAGTGCTTAACTCAGCACTCCTTCCAAGCACACATCCTCACCTACTTGCTTCTCAAAGTTCCTCAAATATTTCTGCTCGCTCACTCTGAAGACTGCAATTGGGAAACCAAAGAAAACCTGAGATTACAGCAGACATTTCTGAAGAAAACTGATCAGAAGTGGAGCATCAAAAATGCCAGCTACAAAAAACACCTCCCTATTGCAAAGGCCAAATGATGGAGTTGCTGCCTCTTGCCTGACAGCTACTTCACATTCCTTGCAACCACTGCATCAGGGAAAGAACTGCCCCCACACCCCTGCAGGAATGTTTCATATTGAGGAGTGAATTAGGAAGGTGACGTACTTACTATGCAGGACAAATAAGCAAAGTGTTACTGCCTCTAGTAGTGCTGGGGAGGGAAGGATACCGCATCCCTCCTACAAGTTCCAGCTCAAGCATGGAAGTGGATCCCAGGTTTGGGTGTCCACTGGTGGGGCAGCAGTTGTTATAGGCAGGCAGATGCATGCAACCATACAAAAAAGGAAAGAACAAGGTTCCCTGACAAGGATGCACAGCTGCAGCTCAGAGGAAGAGTAATAGCAACACACTGTCAGGTGGCATGGAAAATCAAGAGCAAAATAACAAGAACCTTAAGCATGCATCATGTGGAATGTGCTCAGAATACTGTTGTTCAATAAAAGCAATGATGTGAAAGGTGAAACTAAAGGCAAATGAGGCAAAAGCAAAGAGGGGAGCTGCCAAAACCAGTAATAATCACATTCCACTATGAGGGTTCAACGCAGGGATTGACACACTTGCTCTCATTCTCTTCATGATGGCCAATATTTGCTCTCAATATTTCACATTTTCACTTGAATCTGTAACTGCATAGGTTACAACCTACTTCCCAACTTATGCTGGGGAGTTTCCTCAGGCCATGGAAGGGAAAGAATGAATCGATATATAGAGTGAACCCATATGAAGACACAAAGGATCATTCAGGAAAGTTTAATTGTTTTGATAAGGACTGGACTGGTTCAGAGTGGGAAAGGTAAGGAGCTGTGAGAGCTTTTGTCTCCAAAAGTGATTTTTCTTAGGAGCTCCTATCTCTGGTCACAGACAGGGGCAGACCAGCACCATTATAGGTGAGCTTTACACAATTACTAAGCTCCCATGTCATGTCAATTTTAAAAATTACTACTCCAGAATTTCACATTTTAGTCTAATGTAGTCACCACCTGCAGAAACTGCCATCCAGAAGAGATTGAAAAGGAAGTGCTTCAACTTGTAGCATTTGATGGAAAACCCCCCCACATTCCTGCTCGGTCACAGCAGCCGTCCCCAGTTCTGCTCTGACATGAAGGATCTGAAGTGAAACAGGCTTCTTTCTTTCCAGCCTGCTACCTCTAACACTTTTAATTCTGCCCTTTTGTTTTTACCCCTCATAAACTAGCAGTCAAAAGGTACCTTTAAAACAATCTTAAGTGACATGAGCACACATAGGCTTTTGTAAACATCTCTTGCTTTGGGAGACACACTGGAGAGCTCCAATGGCTTACTCTTAACTCTTTTGAAATGTTGAAGGAGTGTCTGCAATTGGATCCATCACTGAGGTGGCAAGCCCCATCAGATCTGTAAACAAACCAGCTGCTCAGCAGTGCCATTCCAGCACATTACAGTGAGCAACTGACCCTGATGCTCAATTGGCTCTCGCTAGCAATGAGCAAAGAGTTTCATAGTGAAGGTGAGGTTCTGCCTGCCTCCACTTGTCTGCAAGAGTAAGAGCCAGACTATTCAACATACTAATGACAGAGTACACATTGGAGGGCATAACGTAGACAGACAGATGCTATGTTGGAGACAGAGTAAGGGAGGTAAGGCTTCAGTGACCAGAAAAAGCCGATGAATAGCTTTACAATCAAGAATCGGAGATAACAGAAATAAGATAATTACTACAGAGCTGGTTGCAAGGACAGACTTTTTTCACCATCTTCCCTGAAGCACAAAGAGAGAGTAATTTGTTAAAGATAAGAGAAACAGTGAGAAAAGTTTAGTATCAGCAAACAGTACAAAAAGCTTGGTGAGAAACAGAGGACACAGCACAGCAGGGCTCTTGTAGTCACTATGGGGACGTTCTAAGAAGACCCCAAGGGCTGGTCTAGCAGGAGTACTTTCAGAAAGAGAAGAGGCCAAGACTCCTACATTTATTATTCAGAATTCAAAACTCATAGTGAGGAATGTCAGGAGACAATTGGCTGGTATCACAAAAGGAAAAGCAAGTACATCCTCCAGTTTTTGTCAGGAGATAGGAAGCATTTTCCAACTATTGAAGTTTGACCAGTTCGCAACACGAGTAAAATTTATTGGACACACAGAAGTGCCTCTAGTTTGTCACCCTGTTTTCTCTGATCCGTGGAACAGTTCAGATATTCCCTGCCAAGCTGTACCACTCTGTTTCTCCAGCTGCACAGTTAAAAGCATCAATTACTGCACTGTTTCCTCAACACCCCTGATTCTAACCCAGCATCTTCTCCAGTTGTCACACTCCACACAACAATCTGCAATAGCATTTTAAGGACAAGACTCCAAGAAGCAAGCAACCTGCAATAAAGCCAAGAGCCAGGCCAAGCTGCACCATGCCAAGTACTCCCTGCTTTTACGGGACAGCTACAACATGCCTTTTAAAAGGAAACCATTTCCCTTAGCACCAGTCCTATAAGGAAAGAGATACCTGCCAAAGTACTCAGAGCCAGATGATGGTCAATTTGCAGCTAGCCAAGGCCTTATAAGTAATAATCTCATATATTCAGTTTACTGTTAATTCTAGAAATGGAATGGCTGTTCTTCATATTCCCTACCCCAAAAAAGGATTGGCTAGACTAAAGATGATTATAAAGAGTTACTGAATCACAGATTTCAGGGGTTGGAAGGGACCTCTGAAGACCATCAAGTCCAACCCTCCCTGACAGAGCAGGACCCAAACTAGGGCAGTTAGCTCTGGTAAGAATTTAACTTTCAAAGAAGCAATAAATCTTGAGATTGCAGATGTCAGTGCACATCTGCACATTAATTCCCCAGTAAAAAACATTTTAAGCTGCTCAATTTGAAGAATTAAGTACTATTTGCATTTATATCCCCAAACCCAGTGAAGTGGGATAGAGGCATTTTTGCAAAACTGAACAGCCAGGGAAAAAAAATATCACTTTGGTCTGACATACTCCTTCCTCCAGAGGATGGAGCTGGTTGCATTGCAGCTGTCTCTGCACGAGGCCAGGTCCAGTTCCTGCACACAACTCTGGTTCAGCTGTGCTACTGCCAATGGTAGCGAGTAAGATGCTACAGATGTACAGCACTGTCACACAGCACAGCCACTGAAGGTCTCTTTACCAGTGCTTAAAGCTTTCTCACAGAATCATTCCAGAGGGCAGGAAATAAATGTTGGACATTTCAAGGGTCCAGCCTGCAGAAGCAGCACAGGAGATGTTGCAGCACTCCCAATAAAAAGCACCACATCAGCAGCCTCAGCCCAAGCATATTATTACTTCAATCACATCAGAAGTTTGAGGCTCTCTTGTAAATCTGGTCTAATGAAAGGTTTTTGAAAAGGGCTGCGAGGTAACTCATGAGGGTTGACAGGATGTTTAAAGATGTCTAATTACCTACCTTTACTGCTAGTTGTTGCACATTTAGCTTATCTCCAGTTCCCAGCAAAAACTTCTAAACCTGGGCTCATTAGTAGGAAATGAACCTTTTAAGTTTGCCTGAATATATTCTTTAAGTATTTTTAAATCCCTCAACACTTCAATTTTCAGCTACCCATCTACTAATGAACGTAAGTCCATATTAACTGCCTACAAGTGGCATCAGTGCTCTGCACTTTCATCAGGACTATTGCTGACAACATGCAAAACACATCCAATTTGCACAGTAAGCAGACTGCTGGAAGAAGTCGACATATTCCCCCTCAGCAGCTACAGAGGTGTCTAACAAAGGAATAATTTGGAAAATACAACTTGCTTGCTTTTCCAGTAGAAACACTGCCTCCCCTGCCAAGCCCCATGTCAGCCAACATATGCTGAAGCTTAATTACTAAGGCAGGCCAAAAGAAAATGCCAGTGCATCCATGACTTGTCAACTCTCCCCAGTTTCTGTCAGTTCCCTGAACTGTCCTGGAAAAGTTTACCAAAAAGCTGAGAGAAAATAAATGCTTGTTATTATGAGTTTAACAACAGAACACCTAACATGAGAACCCAAACTTCTAAAGATGTGCTAAGAGCAGCTGAGCTGAGCCATGGGATGGGAGGGAATACAAGGTGTCAGGTGAGAATGGGCTGCATGAAACAGATCCAAGCAGCAGAAAAAAAAACCAGAACAAACCAAAAATCAAACAAAACCCAAAAGACAAAACAAAAAACAGACAAGGAAGGAGTAAAGGTGTTACACACAAAGAGCCAAGCAGGGCGTACTCAGAAATCGTGTCCTCCTGCCACCAGGCTTGAACGTCACTCTCTCAGATGCACAGTTAAACTTCGCACAGCCTGTGAGAAAACAAAAACGGGAAGAACAGAGAAAGGAGAGGAGAAGAGACAGAACACCACTACAAGATGTTAGCAACTTGAGATTGGAAGGGTGAAATGCATTAACATGACACACAAGAATAAGCCTTGAAGTGCAGACCAAAGAGTATGTAGGCAATATACAGAGAGAAGAGACTCCTTCCAATACCTCCAGACAATGGGCACAGTTTGTAGAGCTATTCTCCAGTACACAACCCAGCAATAAGGTTGCAATCTATAGCAAAGTCAAATCCTGACATAAGTATCTAACTGCAAAAAATTGTAAATCTAATTGTACTGAACAACTCCAGATACAGGGAGATGATTCCAGTAGCTCCAAAATACTGGAAACAGTTTAATAAAAGAACTCTACAGAAAATTCTTCCACAAAATCTGTTCTCCTTTTCTGTCTCCACTTCTCCAATTTCAGCAAAAACAGGTATTAGAACTGATGTATACAACAAGTCTATGGCAAAAGTTTTCAAAAAGATGTTCAAGGGAAAATAAACCTGAAACAGCTAAATTAAAAGAAATAAAGGAATCTAGCTATCATACCGTTAGTGTCTGGCAAGCCAAAATGCCCTCCCTACTAAATAAATCGGAGCTGTGTCTGAGAAATTATTTGATAACACACTAAACTACTAACAAACAATATACAACATGATTAACTTGGGTAAATGAGCAATTATTGCTACCATTCCCATCCTCCTGCACTAGCTCTTCCTTTCAGGATAACTTTTGACCTCACAATTGCAGAACATGAGCATCTTTTTACTTTCATTGTTAAGAATACCATTGACAGAAAGAGCCAAAGCAGTCTGGCAGTCAAAAGGACTGAGCCTTCAAAAATTTCCTACCATTTCAATTATCTGTTAACACCAAAGCTGATCTGCCAAATTCTTAGTCTCAATTCACATTTCCAACACCTCATTCTCATCTGCCTTCTCGTCCTCTCAGCCAACAACTTTCCCCCACGTCAGCAGAACACTGCCTGCCACCAGCACACTGCACTCTTGCATTATCCTCAGTGCTCTCATTACAGCAGAGAGCACCATGCACTATATATCAATTACTCCAACCACCTCAACACATTTCACCTATGTGAGAAGGCAGAAATCTAGTTGAAAAAAACCCACCCCACTCTTATCGGCCTCCACACATCGGTTAGAGACCACCAATCTACTTCAGCTACCTATTAAAAATCAAGTGTCATGAAGTTGATAGTATGTTTGCCAGTAACAAAGGTGCAAGACTCAACACTAATTCCATTTCAAGTCCTACCTTGGCCTGGTGCAGAAAGGCTTGGTACTGAAAGAGCACCATCACTGGTAAAGGCAGAGTAGAGATTTTCACTAGAAGGTGAAGGTTTGAGGGGCTGTAACAAATGGTTCTGCCCAGTCTCTGGCACACCACCAGGAGGATGAAGAGTCTGCTGTGGGGGCAAGACGGATGGTGCGCTTTGAGCTGACAGATTGCCTAGAGAAGGAAGGAAAGGAAAAATAGATATTGATTGTATCAGTTTCCCCACATCATTTTCCAAGCTTCTGTCATTGTTCCCAAGGAACAGGAGAAAAAACAGATGAAAGTTTGGCTGGCACGTTTACTAGAGAGTGATGTCACTACCAAGTAACTCAAACAATCAGTTGAGCTATTACACTAGCAATGGAAGTGCTTAAATGGAGGGAAAAAAGGACACAGTCCTCTGGTCAAGCATGACAATTCAGGCAAGGGAGGGACAGGCAACTACTCGAGTTTCTAAGAAAATGGTTACACACAGCCCCTATCATACAACACAGAAGAGTGCAGCCAGGGTGACTGGATGCAGACATTGCAGCCTGACATGGAATTAACAAAGTGAATGTGTAGGAAGCAGTAAAAAATTTCTGCTCAGTGCTGGCCCTCCACTACTGCCTACTCAATGCTACAGGACTTGAGCTATCTACAACTACCCAGCAACCATCTGACAACTAAGTCGTTCAAACACTAAGCAGAACTATTTTTTCTGAGTTGTTTATTATAAAAATTATTGTAGTGAGAAAGGAGAAATTTTAATTGTTTCTCAGCTTGTAAGTACAAGAAAATTGAAACTCCATTAAAAAAATCACTAACATTCATCAACTGTGGCAAACTTTCGGAACTGTAAGAACACCAGTAATACCATGCTTAAGTGCTACTAAAGTAGAAAGAAGAACAGTCTCAAGATGCTGAAGAGACCAGCTCCATTCTGCGAAACTGGTTGCAGGAAGAGGCAAGGACAACCTTTTATCTTAAGTAAATAAAAGTTTTGCCCCACACTGTAAATTTAAAGTTTTTGCCCCAGAAAGGATATTACCCAATCCTCCTAGTCAGTCAGAACCATATGACTAATCTCTACAAAATACAAATCTCAACTCTTCTTACAGAACTATGTAACAGTATCTTTTAGCAGACTGCAAATGTCACAAGCAAGACTACTAAACCATAAAAGCAATTTCAAAAATGATCTAGTAATTCAGGCAGCAGAGGAACTGGGACACAAACACACACACACGTTCCCATTCAAAAGGCAAAGCAGAGAGACACGGACAAGAAATAGAACCTTCTCTGCTTTGTCTACTCAAAAAATTGTAGAAAGCCTTACCTGATAGCTGAGGGCTCTTATTTCCCTGGGAGCTGCTACGACTGGACTTGCTGCTTTTTCCTTTAGTAGGTCGTCTTCTCCTTCCTGAAAGGGGTGCAGCTGGGGGAATAATTACTGCAGGGGGGGCCTTTCCCAGTTTCATGTACAGTGACTCAATCTCTTGCTTCTGGCGACTCTGCAGCTCCTGGATCTCTTTAAGGTGCCTAACAAGTTACCAAAGACTATGACTTACCAAAATTGTATGTATATACATGCATGCATACAGTGCCTCCCTTCCACTCAAGCTTGACCGGTCTCACTGGTCAAACTCCCATTAACATTTAAGAATGGCAGAAATATTTCTTTTCCACAAATAACTGCTGAAGGCACATGGCAGAAAACTTGCCGTTGTTCACTGTGCTCTGACCCTGGCTAGAATTCCAACAAAGTTCCCAGCATTGTAACCACAGAAACAGGATAAACCTAACTACAAACAAGAATATATACCTACTGTAAAAGATCAAATTGTTCAGCATTAAAATACTACAAGAATAGCTAGATTACTCATTTTCTGAGGCATAGCCTTGGAGACTTTTACGTTTGTATTGCCTTAGTTTTTCCAGAGCAGTTGCATACCCAAGACTTAAAATTGCCAGTTGCTCTAAAAAAAGTTCAGCTTTCAATACACATAAATTAGTAGGTCCCATTGCTTGATTTTTTGTGAGCCAACAGCTATTCTTCAGGCAAAGGACAATTATTAGAAATACAAAGAGCTGTGTGTCATTTTCCGATGAGACAACACTGTTCCCACTACCTACTAAATTTCCGTGATAACCAAAAGCTTCTATACATCTGCAGCCTTATCAAGAGTGTAGCAATCAACCTACATATAAACACATGCAACAAGCTCTCAGGTAGGAAAACAGCAAACATATATACTTTTCTGGAATTATTACATACTGTTTTCCCCACCAAAAAATCTTACTTCCTACATAATCAGAGAATGGAACCTGACATTTAGAAAAATTTAGCAGTTACAGAAGGTAACTTTTTTTCTTTGTGAAAAGGTCCAGATGAAGAGAAAGCCATGCTGAGCCTCTGTTACATGTACTTTCATACAGGACCACTATACAAGAAAAAAAAAACCTTACTTCTCCCGTAACCGACGGAGTTCCAATTTCAAGTCTTCATCTTCAATATCCGACTCATTATCACTGCTCATGTAGGAAGAGTTGAAGGAGTTGCTAAGGCTCTGGACAGGGAGGCTGATCTTTGACCCTCCCAGGGGCTGGAAGGAGTCTGGGCTCCCCGAGCCATCATCCAAATCCTTAGCCATTCCACTTAAGAAGGCAGCCTCTGGTTCAGAGGACGGACCATTCATGTGCGGTGACTGCCTCGACTCCAACTCTTTCTTCGGAGTTGCAGCTGAAGAAGCAACTTGCTCCAAGTCCACAGAGAGAGGAAGAGTCATTGGCTCTTTCTCTGCACAGGTGACCTCATCCTGAGTCTTTGACACTGAAAAGCGCCCCACTTGATCTGTTGTTGTTGTTACCTGAAAGCGCCCAACCTTGGTGGGCTGAACAATATCTACTGGTAATTGCAGCATGGGGACTATCTGAGGAATGCCATCTACCACATCCAAGGAAGAGTCGACAACAGCCTCGCTTTTCTGACTGCCACTCTGCTTTACCAGCGTACTCTCTGGGCTACTGCCAGAAAGAGATGAAGAATCAGTTGAGGTGGTTTCAAATTGCACTGGCTTAGTTTCAGGCCTGTCACCTTCTTTTAGCACATCATCCACTGCCACAGATACCTAGAATAGAAATATGATCATGCAGACTTCCCTAACATGATGCTTTTATTTACCTTAATAGTAAGTTGCATCTGAGAGGGCAAAAATAAATCCATTTCCTTGGTATGCCACAAAGCAAGATACTGCTTCCCTCCAAGTAACACACTGTCACACAAAACAGTCGTTCCAAGCAACCCGTAGGATTAATTCCCCGGCAACACAGCAGATTCAGAGAGGACTTTGTCAAACACAGGCCATAATACACCAAATATCCAAACACTACCATCCCAAAAGTAGCTAAAACACAAGGCCAATTACACAGCTAAGGCCTGACATGATGAAATGCTGCATTCTCAATTCTAGACCTGCATTATCTCGTGCAACCTCTGACCTGCGTGAAGACAGAATCCGCACAAAGCTCTGCACTCACAACTTCAACACGGACACTTTCTTGTGACAGAAAAGCCACCATGAGGCACAGGGAGCTGGTACTACATGGGCACTGCTGAGCAAAGATCCTGCTTCAACAACCAAATGAAGTCAACATCTTGTACCTGAAACCGTCCCATCTTCAGAACACTGGCTCCTGCTGTGGTAGCCATAGCACTGCTCTCTCCACCACACGATGCTGAAGCTAAGGAAAAAGAAAATGGGATTAGGAGGAAAATGAGCAGCAAATTGTTGGAACTCCAACAACTTTTTATCTACTTCAAACTCAACTATCAGTTAACTCCTAGCAGGCCTTCAGATTCATGGGACCTGATCTATTTTTCAGCTTTACCATGTAGAATATCAAACCACAATACTAAAGTGAGGTAATTCTCTACAAAGATTCCCTGTACAGTAAATTTGCTAAAAGTGCCCTTTTGGACAGCAATAAAAAAAAAAAAAAGGGGAAACCCCCCACCACCACTTATTTTAAACAGGAATGTGAAATTCATGTAAGAAAAAGCTTACATAATTCAATACCCACATTGACTAAGTTTGACAAACACTGGGGACAATTTATCAATAGAAAGATGGTAAATTTAAGAAATTTTATACACCACATTTGCTCAAAACAGTCTATCTGAAGCTTTCGAAGCTTAATCCTCAGATATCAGCTCCTAATTTTGTTGTTACAAAACTGAGACATTATATTTGTAAATCAGTTCTATTGGACAGCTTGCAATATTTATTAAGCAACTTCCAAGTTTGCTTACTTTTACCTTCTGAACTTCAGCAGGCAAATCCCAACTCATTTTCTAGCAGACAATTGAGTTCTATGGTATAGCTGACTGCCAACATACTGAAATGGGAATATTTTGTTTTCCCACGGGTTTTATTAGCTGTTGAAGATTTGTCACTGAACTTTAGAAGCACATGCAAGTTAAACAATGCTTACTAGATAGTTCAGAAATAGTCCTAGTACCACATTAATAATTTCTTTTTAGAAAGGAAGATTTAAAAAATTAAACAATTAGGAGAACACTGACAGGAATGTCTCAGAGTATTTTGCAAGTTGTTGGGGTTCCCCCCACCCTGACCAACAACTGAACTCATATAGACTTGAAAATCATTTAGACTTCAATTGTTATCATCCAGTCAATCTTAAATTGTTCTAAAAATGCAATCAGAAAGTCTGGTTTCCTTACCACCTTCCTTAAATTTTTAGTTGCTTAACCTTCATCTAATGTAAATATAAAAGGAAACACTCTTAGGTTAGGAAGATGTATCCTACATATTGAATACAGCATGATGACACAAAATTAAGAATTCTTGCTGGTTTTGCCAAGAATATAACACATGGCACAAAACAGTTCCTTCAAATCCTAAGGCTGTACCTTTGCAGCATACTAGAGATTCTTTGCAAGTCTTAGTTTAGGATTCTGGACAGCTTTAAATCCTAAGTGACTTACTATAATATGCATACACCGTTCCCCTGGCCTACAGTAGAAAATTTCAGCCTAGCTACTAAAACCTAAAGTGATCCTTAACAAATTGCCATTCTATGACTTACTAAAAGGATATGTCCCTCTAAGTTGCTACTCTGTTCAATTTTGGATTACATCTCCATGCTGACAAACAATCTAAAATAATCAAGGCTGCCTTACCATCCTTCAGAGACTGAGTTGCTGCGGACACCACCCCGGTAACCGTTGTAGATGCTACTGAGGGCACAGACTACAGGTTCAAGGGAGGAAAACAAAATAAAATTAAGTTAAAAGAACCAGCAGTTTCACCGAAGATCACAATGTCAATCTTTACCTTCCTTTTGCACCAAAGTTTATTATTATCACCTTTAAAAATTTCAGATTCCCACTTTAAACATCTGCCCCACATTAAGACTGACATATTACATACTGTTTGTTAAGTGCTCTTTCCCCTTATTCCATAATCCCTTCTCCTTCTGGTTTGGTGACATTAGTAGCATCACCAGAAAACCTGGATTAAGAACCAATATCAAAACCAGACTCGGGAGATACATAATCTATTGCAACATACAGTTTTCCTCCTTTGGTTGACTCCCACAAACTGGAAGACAACTCAATTTTTTTTTTTCAAAGTCTAAAGACTGGTGTAGTGGTATTAAAGAGCATGACCTTGAGGAAACATTAAACTTTTTCAAGACTCCTATACTGCCAGCATTGCAAACATACACAGGCAGGAGCAGATGTCACTGGAACTGTCTCTGGACTGAGGGTTCTTCTCAGCTGAGCATCGAGATCTTCCAGTGGCTGTTGGGACTGAGAAAGGGAAGAGTAAGGAGCTGACCCATCTCAGGAGAAACATCACATTTGAGAAACAGCCATATTTAATGTTAACATTTAAAGCAGTCAGTACAGCTTTCATATTTCTATGATGCTCTCCTACACGTTTAAATTTAAAACATATAGCACACTAGGACTAGAAGCAATTTAAGCAACACATTTGGTAAAACACAGAAAAGAAGGATTAATTTGAGCTTCATTTTTTTCTGGAAGTTAGCATGGAATCTGCATTCCCACCCTTGAGAACTGAGCAAAGATGCTGAAAGCCCCCAAGTTCTACTTTTTTTTTTGGTTGGAGGATAACCAAGATACTCTGTTTTATGAATTATCTAAAATCTCGAAAGTCAGCTAGAAAAAAAAAATACAAAATACACAGAAAAACTCAAAGATGCCCATAATTTCAAACACAATCATGGATTATGTACGATTGAGGACAACTCAAATTTTAAAAACTCCTCACCTCTTGCAAGATATCTCAAGCTATCTGGATGGATTGACTAGAAGAGGAGGAAGGGAAAAGGGCAGAATCTCTCTCCAGTACTCTTACTACAAAGATTTCGGATGTTTGAGTTTTTCAAACTTGACCAATTGAATTAGGGAGGGGAACAGAAAAAGAATTACCTAAAAATATCTTAGAAGATTAGAGAAGTCTGGATTAATTAAAAATTATTAATTAGGGCCATACAGATAAGATACATTTGGAAGAATAAAGTGTAGACAGCTATTATTAAGCTGCAATTCTCTGAAGTAGAAATTTCCATCCGACCTTTAGCATCATTAATCTTTGAATCTTTTATATGAAAAAGTCAGATCTGTATTTAGAACTGAAGCTGAGGTTATGGCAACACAAAAACATTACTTTTCACTTTCAAGAAACTGAAATTTAGAGGTACATAATAGCATAAAGATGCTTCCAACAGGTTGCCAGGATGATATTCTTCTGAAATTCTGGATTTCAAAACACATCCAAAAAAACCTAACAACAATAAACTCCCTACCAATCCCATCCAAATAGGGAAAAAAAGAGCACAAGATGCAGCACAAAGTGCCAAAAATGAAGCCTGAAAAATATGCTTTTTAAAGTAATAAAGGAATAAACAGAATAGGTATTTAAGATTAAGGAACAAACTGTCCAAAACTGGCCTTGAGATGAACATGTACTTTGTCTGCAAATTGGAAGTCTGGGACTAAGGAAAAAAACAGTTGTGTAATGAGCTACTGACAGAAACAGTAAGGAAGGCAACTCTAGCTACTTTAAGACAAACCAGTAATTTTCCAGATAGTATTATGAGACAGCAGAAAATGCTCTTAACAGTCAATTAGATTTTATCCAGTTGGTCTCCTCTAATTTTATCTGACTCCTAGACTGGCTTTAGAGTTCAAATGAGAAGTAAAATAAGGTAAGCAGTTTGCAAAGAAAAAGAAGGAAGGGATCTATGATTATGCCTCTTCCATACCACAAATCCTGACAGAAATACCTGTGACAAACAGGAAGAAGCCTTTTGCAGTGGCACAGTGGC
The DNA here is from genome assembly GCF_003957555.1 of Calypte anna. Lineage (NCBI taxonomy): Eukaryota > Metazoa > Chordata > Aves > Apodiformes > Trochilidae > Calypte > Calypte anna. The sequence goes on along the minus strand of NC_044244.1, from coordinate 62,341,855 downwards.
CACTGAGTCATATAAGTAGTTACAAATGTGTTGAGTTTGGAGGAAAATATTAGTAACATACCCAGCTCAAAGCAATGACTACGTAGTGTGACTGATTTTAATCAGCTGCTTCCAGATCCCTTTGCTACCGTTGCTTATGGTAAGAACACAAAGAATAACCACCCAACTGTTTGTGTCCTCTTCAGTGAAACCATGCTTCAGAAAGAACTTGCTGAAAGGTATCAACCAGCTTTTGCCTCCAGAAGTTGGTGGAACGGAAAGTTGCTAACACTTGCTAACACTGTCCTCTTAAAGTTCTACATAAGTCATTCAGCTCCTTGCTCACTTTGGAGGCAGAAGGCACCCATTTCCTGATTACTCACAGGGCAAAAATACAGCCCTCATCCAGCCTACTAAGAAAAAAGCTCCATAAACCACATACAGCAGCACTCAATTTCCATGACAGGTTTCATGAGCCATACATTCACTTCCATAGATTTATTAAATCAAGGGTGCAAGATGCTGCCTTTTCTTACTCAACAGTAGTTTTTAACCTGCTTTATGAAAAATGAAAAAACACATCCAAGAAGTAGTCTGAACACAGAAGCCATCAATGACAACTCCTTAATTAAGGTCACTGATTTGCATTTGCTTCACCACATGAAGACCAGGAAGGTCCAAGGGCAGAAACAGACAGGATGAGATGTCAGCTTTCAGCACACCCACTAAACTGTTTCATTCTGATCTCCAGGACATAACCTCCCAATTTAGATACAAGGGACCCAAGTTAAGTAGTGGCCACAGGGACAGAATTTGAGCAAGGGGAGCCATGGTTACATTTCAACTCATGTTTATGATTAAGAGCTTCAGACCTTTTGCAAATCTGAAAGCCTAGTGAAATCAGTGTAGTAATAACAGGGGATAAATACAAAAACAAACAAAAGCCCCAGAAAACCCCAAAGAAACAGGCATTAGCAAAGCCAGTCTTGCATTTCTATTTATGAGTAATTTTGTACAGTACACATTGCCTCCCATAAGAGATACTACTTTGCTACTATACCTGTTCAAGAACAAGTTCAAATTCTATGCATATACTCAGCTGTGTTACATTTTTTTTAAAAAATAACCTAACAAACAAAAACCCACCAAAACCAAAGCAAAACATCACCTCTAAGTTCAGGTCACCACACTGAAAAACCCCAAGCCTGGTTAATTATTCCTGTGCTTCAGACACTGGGTACAGCATCCTGAAGAGTGAGCTACATACCCAGCTGAACAGACTCTGGGCATTGCTAGTTACACAAAGGGGGTTACTCAGTCAAAAGGAAAGAAGACATTAATAACATGCAATTCAGAGTTTAATCAAAACATGCTCTTTGAAAGGAAAAGAAATGGATAAAATCTGCCAAGTCATGTAGCACCTGAGTTAGTGAAGGTCCTGGGAAAGGTGGCAGCGGCTCACTGGATGGAGTGCCAGCCGGAAGTTCAGAACCTACTGGTAGCACCTATGGATAACGGAGAGGAAACGCGAGTCCATCAGACACAGAACAACAGAGGGATCAGATACCAAGCTACAGTCAGTCATGTCATACAACAGAAGCCTCAACACTTTTTTTTATGCAGAGACTTACTTCCTGCAGAGTTAGCATAGAGTCTTGGAGGATTTTTTTTGCAGCAAAGTTAGGGAAATTGTTTGTATACTTTTGCTTTAGTTTTCTATTCCTGGGTATCTTTGAGAGGTCAGAGTTTAAACAAGTTGCTGTTTCTAGGAGCAAACTATCATAGGGATATTATTTTCAAGTCTGCAAAAAATAGTACAATAATTCTTCCAAAACCCACTTAAAATGTCCAAGAAGCTAAATTTATAGATGTATGCAAGAATGCTCCCAATCTCCTTACAACATATCTATGTTAACATTCCATTAGCAACAGCAAGCTACACACTTCTGTCAAATTGTTTCAAATAATTGATTTGAGAACAAAACTCGCATGCTTGAGGATGTTTTGACCTGTTGAGAAGCAGATGTATATACCTCTCACACCAGTCTCTTGATCCATCACTTTTTTTTTAACCTGAAGGATTTTCATGACCCACAGAAGATGACTAGGCCATGAAACTAGGTAAGGGGAAGTCAACCAAGTTATGTGGAAGAGGTTAGAGAGACTGGAAAGGTTAGAAGGAGCCATCAAAGCCTTCATGTCAGGTCAGATAGCACATTCCAGTTAGTTATTTCCATTGTTAGGGAAGTGAGAAGTTCTAGGAATTGATCCATTACACAATTTCCATTTCTTGTTCGCAACTGTAATCGTGAGGCTTGACCATGACTTTGAAGTTTGAGAAATACATGATGATAGCCTCATGAGCTAAGGGTTGCTCAGCTGGCTTCCACCATACACCAGTAAGCACTTCTGGATACATGTCACTAGCCCTAAGTCTACTCTGGTCCTCAACAAGCAGAACCAGTTGTAGCTTGCAGGCACGTTACCACAGCTTACCTGACAGCTCAGCTGCAGCAGTAACTGCCTACTGGAGGTGTACTCCACAATTATCTATCCTCCCCAAAATGTTTCAGCAGGAACTATGCAAATTCACATTATTACAACTGTTTTGAGCACTGGGAACATACATGTGGATGTTACTTGTTCTGAGGCACATTGATTTGTTGAGCTGTGGTAAGTTAAGCTTTTATATATGAGGCAAAATATACTTTAAATAAATTCCTAAGACAAGTCAGAACATATTTAACTCTCTAGGTTAACAGGCTGTCCACAAGCAAAATAAAATATGTACAAATGCTTTTTAGTAAACCCCAGAAAAATTTTAAAAATAGGCTCCTTAAAGCTCAAAAACAACACAGAAAAACTTCTGAAAGGAGGTAAGTTTTCCCACAACTGACATCAAAAACCCCCAAACATTTATTACATTTGAACCCAAGTCTTGAAAATTACAGGTTTGCAATTAGCAGGTTTCTAACTGCTCCTGAACCAGTAACAGTTTTTATTAATTTCTAATATTTCCTTTCTAAGTCTCAGCTTTATTTTTATATAAAAGAATGCTTCTGTATCTAGATTTCCTTCCCAACTTCCTTGGCACATATTCCTGCTGCTCCAGGGTGGAAATTTTCTATGTTTGAATACAAAGAATACAAGGGAAAGACTGCTAGGGAATGGAGATGACAGGAGCATTGGCTCAGCATAAATGACCTGAAACTGGCAAATAGCAAGGCTGGCTAAAGACAATTAACAGGGTGTTGGTAAATAGAAAAGAATGTTACAGAAAAAAAAAGAAGTATTAAGGTTTTTTTGGGGTTGTTAAACATCTGAAAGTTTCTTCAATCTATTTCAATTAAATTTTGAAAAGGAAAGGACTACCAATAGTTTAAACTATGAAAATGCACTGTCTCCCAACACACATCCACAACACATCTCAAGTTGTTACTGGAAGTCATGACTGTCTCTACGAGAAAGCGTTCCTTTGGAGATCAATTCAGTAAACAGACAAAAAAGGGTTGGTTCTTTTTCAGACATCCAGGTGTCTTTTTAACTTCTCAAAATTCTGATTTCACAAGTCTTGTGTTAGGGAGGTAAAAGAGTATCCAGGCACCATGTAGACAGCAGAACACAAAAAGAATTTAAAAGAAAATCCCCACTGTCAGTCAGGTGAACACCCTCAACTTCAAAGGAGCAGGCTAATGGTAAGAAGCTAAGCTATCCTGGCTACTTTGTGAAACATTTAACCACCCCATCTCATCCTAGTGACCACATATGAAATAAAATGGTATTTAAAGCATGCCTTCCAAATTCTACTGGAAAAAAACAACAGCAACAAAACCCACAAAAAAACAAACCAAAACCAAACCAACCAACCAAACAAAAAAACCCCCCCAACTGCTTCACTCTTGGCAGTTTAGGAGTAGGAAAAACCTACAGCAACATTAGAGCTCTCTCAGAAGCACAACATAGAATTGTGATATTTTTTCCCCCGATATGGACACACTAAAACAACTCTTGGGAGAAAAAAACAGTGTAAAGATTCAAAAAATACACTAAATTAAGACACCTCTGCCTGAACACATTTATAAAAGTGGTGCTGCTCAAGAAAGCTGACTCCTACAACACTTGAATATTCACAGAAACATTGCATTTCTTACCGGTACCCTGCTAAGAGGGGGCTTTGAAGGAGAGGTCCCTGGTTTCACTACTGCTGTTGCAATGCTGCTCGATGCTGAAATATAGCTGACTGGGGTGATCACTTGCCCAGGAGTGGCAACCGGTGTCAGCACTGGCAAGCCAGTTGGTCCAAGAGGCAAACTGCTCGGAGGTATACACGTGCTAATGGATGTCAAGGGTTTAGTTGGTGCCACAGCAGTAGTTGGTATCCCTGGAGTCACTGTAGTTTCCATTACCAATGATGTGTCCAGAGATACTGATGGATGTGCTGTTCCCACATTACCATGTTCACTGAAGAGAGACCGAAGCTTTTCTTCCAGGGTCTTTATATCATCAATACCAGGAGCTTTAGACTGAGCATCAGCATCAGCCTCCAGACAGTGAATGTGAGGCTGATTGGGTAGAGGAGCTGGTTGAGGATGGCTGTGAATCAAAGTTTGCTGTACTGCAGGCAAATTAGTCACTGGTTGTGGTAACACACCAGCTAAGGGAACCTGGGGCAACATGGGTGCTGCACCTGAAACCTGGGGCGGGACAGGTGTGGATGTAATTCCTGATGGGACAAGTAAGGGATGTATCACTGGCTGAGAGACTGAACCACATATGCTTGTTGCTACTGAGGATGATAAAGAGGCAGAGATTGGAAGAGATAAGCCAGATGCACTGCAGAGGTGTGATTTATCCATAGACTGCCCACTCTCAGGTAGTGACTGTGGAGCACTTACAACTGTTGTTTCTGCCAAACTGGAGATAGAACCACTGCTACTAAGCTGAGGGAGCTGCAAACCCACACTCTGAGCAACAGCTGTCTGTGATCCTGCCATACTACTTACAATCTGAGGAGTAGACTGAGATGTCACAGCTGGTGCAATGACACCAAGACCAGTGGCACCAGGAATCTGGGTAGATGGCAGAGCCAAAGAAGATGGTGTGCTGTTACTGGGGGCAATGTCTCCAGTTACTGGTTGAGCAGGCTGGGATGTGGTAGCTAAGGAGAAAGAAGCAGGGGCGCTCACACTGGAAGTGACACCAGTCGATTGCTGTCCAGATTGTGAGGCTGGAGGTGGAGAAATAGAGCTTGGCACACTTGCACTTGGTGCAACTCCAACAGCTGCACTTTCTGAAGGCAAAGTAACAGATCCTGGAAGAGAAACATTTGTGCTGGAGGGAACAGATACTGAAGAAGCAGCCACAGATGCAGAAGGTGCGCCACTGCTCGCCATAGTAGAAAGTGCAGGTGGAAAGGGTGGTACTGTTTGATTGAACACTGGAGGAGCTGTACTAGGTCCTTCTGTCATCTGAGCATGCCCCATCTCAGAGAAAGCTTGCTGCAAGCTCAGTGATGATGCCGAGTGGGAGAGATTCATTCCAGGACCATGTAGTGGAGATGCAGCAACTAAAAGAACAGAAAAATGTCAGTCTACCTGGAAAGATTCATTACAGTATTTTTGTCTGTTGCTAGGCTAAGATGACATTTGCCTTTCAGCAAGATTTTAAAAATTCACAAATTCAGGCTTATGTTAAAATACAGAGTTAAGTTTTCACAGTCTTGCAGACAGCCAACCAACATTTTATCCTCCCAAGAATCTTGCACAGTATCACCCAAATTATAATTTCTTGCCAACACAGACAGGTCCTTACTTCCTCAAATACTTACAGGTGTTTAGACACAATTTAGTTCACTAACTTCACGATTTTGAGGAACATGACTTAGCCACCTGAGTTTAAGAGTCTTACCCATATCTGAAGTTTCTTTTCCTCCAGGAACAGCAGATGTGAAAAAGCCCTGTTCTTTCAGCCGACTCTCAGGGACAGGGCTGACAATAAACCGTCTTCCTGCAGAATGGACCACCTGGGTAAAGGAGCTAGGAGGAACCCCTAAACAGAAAGAAGTTAGATATTTAGTGATACATGGCTGTAACTAAACACAAAACCTGCAATATGGAATGTGCACTCCATCATACAAAATAAAAACCTGGCTGCACCCATCCGCTGAAACAGAGAAAGGTAATGGTTGTAAAAAAAAAAAAATCACAAAAGACTTACCTATTCTTTGTGGCATGGAAGATGTAGGATCTGGCTGTTTGAACTCTAATTTCTGTAAAGTAAGATAGAATTTAAAGTTCTATTCTGAAACAGAAACCTACAAGATAGTTCTTAAAATGTGAGCTTATTGAAATGTGGGCATTAAAGATAAACAAGTACCTTGGACCCTAGCACCATTACCAAACTAGTAGAATTCTGCCTAGGTGTGGCTGTCAATATAGCAAATTGATCTAAACATGTTTTTAAGAGGCAGTCCAACCAATTTCCTTAAATATTCTGCAGCTAAATGGATGTTTCAAACTATTTCTGTGTGGAAATAAGGCAGAGATTCAGGAAATGTCACCCCTTCTTATTCCCAGCAACCAGTTTCAAAACCTGTTTTCTAACTGAGCCATGCAATATCCTAGCACTTTCTTGGATAGAGGGCCAGAGTCCAGGCTCTCAGTGTTTAGTAAGCAGCACAGGGCTGGGAGCTTTAGTATCCTGCTTCACAACAGCCTCCAGTGCAAGAAGTCTCAGCATTTAAGACTGTCTGCTTAGTGAACTCTTAGGAGATTTAGCAGCTTTGGAAGAATAAGAACACATCAAAAAGGAAGAATTTAATATTTAGCTTTCTAAATGAGTTTTAGGCTCTCACATCTTGATATCAAGCTTTCACTGTCTTCTAATTTTAAAATTTTATGAAAGTTTTCATTTCTAGCTAGTTCTACTCACAAAACCATGCCACCCAAAATGGAAAATAGAGATAACAAAGGCAGTATGTTCTTTACATACCTGTGACCCTGGAAAGAAGCCATCATCTTTTGCCTGCATACTCTCCAAACCCTGATCACCTTCTGGCTCCACACTTACATCCTCACTTAGCATTTCATCTGCTTTCTCAATAATCTCTCGTACCTGTTCTACAAATGAGTCTCTCTCGGTTGATAAAATAAACTCATTCTGCACCTGTAAAGAGAACAAAGCAATAGAAATTTTTCACAAAAATATTTCAAAACCATATATTCAATAACCATAATTTACTTTTGGTGCTACTGTCTATCCTCCTTTCACTATTCCTATATACAAGACAAAGATGGTGACACCACCTCCAGCACAGAAGTGTTTGCTCTGGTTTACTCCTTACTGTGCAACAACATTCCATCTCGCTTCTTCAAACTGACACCTCAGTCTTTGCTTACCACAGTGAAATTTAAAATTAACAACCTTATCTTACTGCAGAGCCTCATATTTAATGTAATATACATAAGAGTTACATTTTAATAGAATGGTAGTACTCTAAAAAATTAAAAGTTCTGTACTGGAAAATGTGTATGCTCTGTGCCCCTCTCTTTCCATGCCATCCAGAACTTCTACTCTATGCAAATCACACATCAGTACTCACCAAAGTCTGGTTCTAGGACATAAATGCAACTATTATGTTTTTTATACAGGGAGAGGAGTTTGGTCAGCCTAACTTCAATATATTCTATTGTAAAAATACATTCTGCTGCTTACGTTGGGGAAACAAGTTTAAACAAGTATATTTGGCATTCATAAACACATTCTTAGTTTGGTCTGACCCATGAGAAAACTGTGGCTCCTGAAATCATGCACAGTAAAACTCAGAGACAGCTTGTCTGTGAAACAAACAGTGCTGTCAGTCTCTCTCCTTGCCAGCAGAGATAGTGTGAAAGTGTCAGAGGTAAAGCCCAAGATATGGTTTTTACATCCAATTTCTGGGATGCTGTTCAGAAACAGGAAAGAGAAACCTAGTGTGCTTAGATCACTCTTTGCAATACAGAATACTTGGTAGTTAAAGAAGCCATCAGTGCTCTAAGTTAAGGAATGACAGAAACCCATATGGGGTATGCATAATGGTATCCCTCATCAGAAGGAAACCAGGTCTTATAATCCAAAGTTCCCTCAACATTCAACAAGAAATCAATGAGCACAAAGCTCCAGATTCAGCTGTCTAAATCAGGCTGCACACTTTCAACTATGTGGCTGCATTCTGGATGCACAGTGCTCTTATTTTGCTTCTACCCATCTTCAAATATCTGCATTCTTGCTTTTTTTGGTTTGTTTTGTTTGGATGCTTTGATTTTGGGTTTTTGGTTTTTTGTGGGGTTTTTTTTTTATTTGTGGGAGGTTTTTTGGGTTTGTTTTTGTTGTTTTTAAATTAACCATAATATTTTATTTCTCCATATAATCACTTTAGGTGTGAGGCAAGCTGTGTATTCTCTCCATGTTTCTTGGCACTGACTTTGTTATTTATTTGCTCACACTGCAAATACAAATGCACATCCAAGAACCAATTTTTCCCTCCTTGGACAGTCACCAGTGGCAAAGAGAGAATTTCTCTCATGTGACTGATTAGGCTCCCTTTGATAGGTACAAATCTAGCACATGCCACTTGTTGTAGAAGTTGTGGATGCCCCCTCCCTGATGTGTTCAAGGCCAGGCTGGATGGGTCTTAGAGCAACGCAGTCTTGTGGGAGGTGGCCCTGCTCATGGCAAGGAGGCTCTACTAGATCATTTTTAAGGTCCAGTCTAAGCTGAACCATTCTATGATTATTCTTGCTACCTCTCTAAAAGATGAACTGTATGGATGGTGCAAGAAGCTGGTAAAAAATACTGCTTTTCATCATACCCACTCACTTCAGTAACACTAGAGCAATCTTAGCGCAGGAATGAGAGCTTAAATTAAAAAAGAAAAAAAAAAAAATGAGGGGTGAAAGGGGTGGTGGGGTGGGGTGGGAGAGAGGGGATTCTATTCCATACTAGACAGTGCTCTCATTTAATTGCATTTAAAGTTTCTTTTCTATGCTTGACCATTATATATTGAAAGGAGAGGTTTCTTAGTCATTACTGATTTTTGGAAACCAGAAAATTATTCCCATTCCTTACTTTAAGGGCAGAATTTTGCCAGTTGAGAACAACAGAAAAAAAAAATAAAGCTTAAGCAAAAGTCTTAAAGATCTAGCAATGTCTGCTGTTAGGAAAGGAAACTGAATTCGTATAACCTGGTGCTTTCAGAAAGTTTTGTTGTTTTTCAAACTAGATTTCAAAAAACCAAAAGCAGATTCACTTGATGAAACTGATGGCAATTTTCATGTGAACTGAGTGTGCAATATAAACTGTCAATTTGGTATACCCCTCTGTGCCCAGAATCTCCAGTTATTACTGCATACCAATAAGGAAAGTGCAGGCCATGGCACATGAAGAGCAATTCTGCAACAAATCTGAAAATAGGACTGCTTATATTGTTGCTGTGGTTATGACTGGATTCCATTCTTCAATTCTTACCATAATTGAAGCTATTTCCTCAGGGTTGTCACCATCCAAATCAAATTTGAAAGTAACCATTTTCCGATTGTGTGTCTCCAACTGGCATTCCACTACTCGATCACCTTTATTTGAAACCTTAAGCAAAGAAAACAATAGTTCAAAAGCATGGGTATGAAAGACATGTGCTTTAAAGCTCAAAGAGACAAACCAACAATACTGCTCTGCTACAAACATTTTCCATTTTAACTGATGATGCTACATACAGCATTAATTTTTCAAGACTCCAAGGTCACCTTTGTCCGCATTTTTCTTTAAAACTCCTGATGTTTCCTTATTTCTTTCTAGTTTACAGTTCAGGTCACTGGCCCAGCTTTACTAGTAAGACTATACAAACATTCTGAAATAGTCTGTGGAATCACTGGTGGCTAAGCAAGCCAATTTTGCCACACTGGATAGCCTGTGCGCTCAGAGTTGGAGGCAGGGAAGATGAAATGATATAGAACTATACAAGGCACACCACTCAAAAGAATAAAATTTTGAAGTTTAAAGTAAGACCTCATCATTACCAAAATATCACTAAAGTAATAAAAAAAAAATGCACTCACATTTAGAATTCTCAGTTTAGGCCTAGCAGTCTTCTCATGGCGAGAGCGACTGCGGACAGACCTCCGAATGTGACGTTTAGCAGTCCTGCCTTCATGCCTTCCACTGGAAGCTGAAACATTCTCATTGCCATCACTCAATCCTGAAGCAACATCAGAATGTGCACTGAAAAAGCACAAAGCAACAACTTCACATTAGTACCCATGCACTCCATAACTGCAATGAAGGAGTTTACCCTGCCAGATGGTCTTCTCTTCAGGACAGCAGTAGATGCCTGTTAATCACATAGTAGGGGAGAAGAGTCCTGTCAACACTTAAGGTTGTTTGAATAGCAATTCTAATAGCCATAATTTATCTTTGTATCTCTTGCAAACTGATTTGTACAAATATATGTTCTGAATAGGTTTTAAAACATAATTCAAATAGTTCTAAGTGCCAAAAGGAAGTGAAAACATCCCTTATGATCCATCTCACATGAGAAATTAAGGATTAGAAATTAAATCTTTATAGACAATCCTATTTACACACTACAAGCCCTGCTATAAATCAAAACTTACTCCAACTTTCATAAGCCTGTTTTTCCTTTCATTCTCAGGAATAACCTTAATGAAAGAAGATACCTAAGGAAGAATAATCTAACACACAGAATTGAAATTCAGCTTGATGAAAAGGAAACAATCCTTACCTATCCATAGAGGAAACCAAAGGGGTAGACTGAGCAGGCTGTGTTGCTGGAAGAGTCTCTGAAGGAGCAGTCTGTGAGACTCCCTGAGTACCCTATGGATAGAAAGTTATATTAAGAAACCCTTCAAAGAATACTATTCTTTTTCAAATAACCCAGTAGTCTTCAATGTTTCCTCACAAATCAGCTGTAAAGCAAGAAGCACTGCCTTTTTAGAACTTAATCTGCTGGCATCTAGACAGCTGTAGTTTACAAAAGATTCCAGAGCAAACTGCAGTGAAGCAAATAATCATCTGGGGAGGGGCAGGGAGCAGAAATCAGCCACCTTTTCTACTGCTACGTGTCAGTAGTTTGCCATGCAGCCACAGTCTTACTAACAGAATGTGCAAAAGGCAAGCCAATGCAGGACAGAAAGACAATTCAGATTCTCCCTAGCAAGAACAACACTGCAGAGCATAGGCAAAAAGGACAGATTCTCAAAAGCTATCAAATGCAGTTTGTCTTTGATATGGCAAAAATGTTCTACAGTGGTAGTGAGAAGTGAAGTGTTAACAGGTTTCTGCCTGCAGGATGCACACTCACTTCCCAACAGAACAGCCAGTGGCAACAAGGTCCCCACATTGGCATGACATTCTGCTGTAAGAAAAAGGTCATTTGAAATATGAACTTCCAAATGAAGACAAGCATGGAAGGGACTTGTTCCACACACACATATGCCGTTGCAAACTTCAAACACCCTAAATGTATTGTTACATTATATTCAACATATTTACCTCCATAACTGCCTGCTGCGAGGGGGCAGATGAGAGCTGTTGTGCTAAACTCACTGTAGGCTGGGGCATTTGAACCTGTCCTCCTAGGCTGCCCATGGGAACTAAAACATTCTGCTCCACATACGGCTGTGCAACAGGAGCAAGATACCCTGGCTGAGCCATTGCATCTGCAGGCAAGGGAGGGGACAGGATGGCAGAAGGAATGCTAACAGAGGCCACAGCAGAGGAAGGCGCAGGATTCGAATCGCCAGGGTACTGAGGTGGCAGCAGAGATGGGAAGCCCTGTAATAGAAATGAGGGAGTCAAACTGCATGTCAGAGCTAATTAGAAAAGAGCAAGAAGAAAAGAGAGGCAGAGCAAACTGCTCACATTATCAAAGCTTAGCTTGCACGTCACAATGCTTAAAACAAGCAAATTCCCCACTCAAAGTTCCAAGTCTTAGGCAAAACAATCTTCAGCTCTCAACTTGCAGAGTTGCCTATCTGGCGTAGTATTTTATGCCCTTAGACTTGAAATGAGTTAAGAATTTTTAGGCAGAACAACTGCTGCTCAGAACATGTTATGCAACTGCTGCTGATTCTTGACACAAATAGTAAAAATGTTCTTGTGTTCTTCCCGTCCTCTCATGATAAGCTGACTCGAACCAAGAGACATTCCTACATACTGTTTCTTCTCTACACCACCCCTTATAATCCCAGTGCAGATATTTCTAAATCTATACAATTTCGGTCCAGAAGATCATATTCTGAGTCACTATTTTTGTCACTCTTTTAGGTTGCCAATTTTACAGTGATGGCTCAAAGTAGCTGAAGCAGTCTGTGTCCAGCAGTCTAGCATTTCACGACTCGCATCAGGTACTTACATCACATTCAAGATCCACACAGTTCAACTTCTAGAAAATCCATGTCCCCCCTCCCACTCTTGGAATTAAATACTGACATTGCTGAATATGTTGCCATTGATTATCTCTCCAACACATTCCTCATTTTTAAAGATCACCATTTTTTTTTTTCCGAGCTAAAAAAATCCTTTGGTTATATGGCTCTCCTCCTTTACACAGTAGTTGACCAAAATCCTGCACTATAATTCTGTATTTTAAAACAATTCAATTGCCAAATATAAAAACAATGCAAAACACTAGGGTGTTCAAGCACTTTTTTTCCCCCCTCTTCTTAAAATATTCCTTTACCACGGAACAGAATTCATTTTTGTGGCTTAATGGCTCTCTTTTGAGAAGTGAGTTGGCCAGGGAACACAGTTCAGATACGGCACCTTAAAGGGACAGGTAAAAAATGTGGAGAAGACATCTGCTGCCTTGCAACAATACCTGGTAAAGAGCTTCTCCAGCAGGAAGTGAAGCTTCAGCAGCTTGTCCAATGCTGACTGGCAATCCCACGGACTGGACAGCTGGCTGCAGGAGCTGCGGGAGTACCTGGCTCGGCAACTGAGCCACAGGCTGCATCAGTGTGGGAAGCTGGCTAGGGACAACTGTTGGTCCTACTGGGACAGTGGTTGCCGCAGCAGATGTTGCCAGCGTGAGCAGTGGCTGATTCATGCCAGCTGCCATGGAAATTGGCAGTGACTGGAAACCTGGCTGAGTCACTGACACATGAGGAGCTGCTACAGGCAACTGAGAGACTGAGAACTGGGGAACCATGGAAGTTGGCAGGGGTTGTCCCATGGGTAGAAAATGAGAGCCAATTGGGACTGATGGGGCAACTGAAGGCTGAGGGAGAGAAGGTGCTGCAACAGGTAATTGAGGCTCGCCTTGGATGATCGACACTGGTTGGGAAACAGGAAGCTGGGGAGGTAAAGAAAATAGAGATAGATATGGTTTTTTTTTAAAGCAGGGTTGCAGAAAGCAGAATTTTTACGCATTAGTCAAAGAAAGAATTATTCAAGTTACAGCACTCTGTTAAAGTGGGCGGGTAGCACAGTTGGCAGAGTGGCTGGGAAGTTGGCTGGAGTTCCGAAAGGTCCTCACTTCACAACACTTCCCCTGAAGAACTCAACAAGCACTTGAAACAGACACCCACAGAGGGTGAAAGAGAAACAATCAAATAACTTAAAGCACTGACTTGTGCATAAACAGAATCATATTCTCCTCAACTCTGTCCCCAGAGCCAAGCCTTCCTTCTTACAGGAAAGAAATGCAAATCTTTCAACAGATCTGTCAGCTTTGGATATGGGGACTAAAGCTGTGGAGAATGAAAAGCCACTGTGCCAGCAATCAGAGAATGGCAAGGGATATGTCAATTAAAGCCAGCAAATGATGCAAATGGAAAGGCAGTTTAGATAAAGCAACAAAACAACAATTTTAAAAACAAAATCAAAGCTCACATATTCAAGACAGCGTTATGAGCCAAAATTAAGTAATACTCAGTAACAGAAGCTTCTTTATCAGGAGAGTACAGGAAAAGAGCTGAATAAGAAAGATGATGAGTGGAGAAGACAGTCCTTACAGTTCACTACCTAAGTAAGAGAACATGTTTCATAAAAAATGGTGCAGAAGATAGACATTTTATGGGAGACAAAGAAATGACAAGTTCCTGAAAATCCATGCATTATATACCACTTATCAATACGCTTCATGATAGTTTTGAAAATTTGAAGGTGTTTGTGCATGAAGTGCTATCCCTCCCTCAAATTACTCTTGACTGCCACGTGTGAAAGAAGGGATTTCCAGCACATTTTCCAACACAACTGAGAGTTGTAGCACACTAAGAACAGTTATCTGGATGGATGTTTTGAAACCATTAGAAAAGATGACAAAAGTGAAAGTAGCAGCATGTTGAATTTGCCAACTGTGAAGAAGAAAAAAAAAACCCATCTTCTGCTAGAAAGATTTTTGTTTACCTGTGTCCCAGCTGCTGCCTGAGGAATTGGCATAATCTGTGAAGTCTGAGTCTGAGAGGCAGTTTGTGCGGGAGTGGCACCAGCAGAAACTGATGGCTGCTGCAGCTGGTACTGCCCAGGCTGTTGAGAAGAGGCTGGCTGCTGTGCATTCTGCAGTAGGGAAAAGAGACAGAAGCTGGTTTTCCTCACACACAGAAGTTTTTTAAGCATATCCTATTTAAATCCTACTTTTTACTCCCTCGTAACAGACATCAGTGGCTCTTCTGAACATGCCGAGTCAATTAAGGTTTAGCAACTACTAACATGACTAATACAATTTTGTTATGAGCATTAAATCTTGCAACAGAATTATTTCACCTATGAAAACAACAATTAGGATTCTATAGAGGAAAACGAGGCAGTTAAGAGAAGAGGATGTTGCAGAATATAGTATTTCCCAGTTAAAAGAAATAATGAAAATGAAGTCTGCCTGTCAATCTATCTTGCAAACCCTAATGTTTATCCATTGCAAGATAAGGTGGAAATTGGGGATGACAGACATGCAAAAACAAAAACTAAAGTAATTCAAAAAACAAATTTCAGGAAGTCTATGAAATTAAGCTCACAGGATGCTAACATCCTGGGTGAGAACCAGAGGATTCTTTTGCTTTTGTCGAAAACTGTGGATTGAAGGGGAGGTGGAGGTAATCAATTGCTCTCAGCCATCAAAATTCTATATTAAAATTATTTTAGTCCTGGGCTTAGGGCTTGTGATCTTACCTGCTGAGCATGTTGGGTAGTCTGGGATGGCACTGATGCACTGCTTGAAGCTGACTGGCCTTGCACCTGTGTCTGCAGGAGAAAAAAAACAACTGAATCAGCTTTAAAAAAAAAATAATAATTAGAATACCTACAGTTCCTGCAGCAGGCAGTTTAAATAATTTCTGCCTGGAATGATCTGGTTGGAGTAAGTTTCTAGCTGTCCGTTGGGACAACCAGTTCTTTTGGCCAAATCCTACTACAACAACCAGAACAATGTAGAGAAATCTGGAAAACTACTGAACTCCATCTTAAGTCTTCCAAAACAATTAATACAGAAAGTCTTTGCAATCCCCATGACCCTCAACATGAGACAGATCAGCCTACCATCTTCTTGTTCCACTGATGATGCTTTAAAAGCAGGATACCTTGATAGGATAACTGGAAATTGAGGCATTAAATTTTACCTTTACGTGTGTTCTAAACACAGCTAGGTGGGGGGACAGAAGGAGGCTAGAAGGAAATAACTGTTAAAAGAAAAAAAAAAAGGGCAAAGATATACATAATTCTAGACCAATAACAAAGTACTCCTCATATGTAGATGTCATGAGCTCCCTTTGAGAGACATGTCATAATACAAGCTACAAAACACTTCCAGACTCACTGCCATTCAAAGGCTACCAAGAATTGCCTGCCAAAGCACCTGGGGGTCCACATTCTATCTAAGAGAGAATTTTTGAATGAATAAGCAATGAAAAAAAATGGATGAGTGGCATACAAATGAATATGGAAAATGTAGAGAAAAATGGAATGGATTTTCATTATTATTTTTGTGGCTTTTGACATCTTTGATCAGATGCCAGGACTTTCATTACTATTTTTGTGACCATTATATTTCTTTACCAGATCCTGGAAGACAAGTAGAGAAATACCTCCAGATGAGTTCCGTGAGCACACACCATTTCAGTGAGCTGCCTTTGTAAGCAACATACTTGATTCATACATAACAGAAGAATAAAATTCCTTAATGCTGTTATCATTAAGCTTGTAGAAGGTTATTAGGAGCAAGTTTTTTAAAACTACATGCAGTTTTTAATTATAGAAATTTGTGGGAAAGAAGAATGCCAATGAAAAGAACCATTTTTTTTCTTTGCTGTTTTATAAGTTTCAGGCCCTTATTGGCTAGGATCTAAACATGCTATATCCCACTGCTGCAACATCTGTTCACATCAATTCAGTTTGTGCTTCAAATTCTGTTCTGGATCAAATCAGAGATTCCAGAACTTATACTCTGTAAAATAATTGCGATCCTGCACTGTGTTTTCCAGATGTATTTTACATCCATCAGAAGTCACCTCTTTAGAAGAAACAGAATTTTAACAAAGGTAGTTAATGGATAAATAGTCCTCAAGTAATTTTCATAGCAACTTCATTCTACAAATTCCCCTACGGTGTCAAAACTACTACCTGTAGGACTAGTGATTAAAGTAGTTTCAGCTTTGATAAGAACGCCTTTATTATACTTGAGAAAACCTTAAACATTTAGTTCTTGATCTTACCAAAAAACCCAAAAAGGTTCTCTGATTCCTCGACATAAATCCCAAAGTTACTAACTCACTCTGATTAACTAAAATGTCAGAGAGCCCCTAATTGTGAGAACAGGAGTAGAAGTTTGCTTAAAGTAAATCCTGTCTTCTCACAAAAAAACTCTCATGAAAAGTTTCAGACTACAAGTACAGACACAATGTACGTACACAAACCTCACAGTCACAGTATACAAATGCATTACTATTTCAAGTGCAAAACCCATATATGCTGATAAAACATGTACCTCCAAACTAAGCTTCAGGCTTCCAATTTTTCTTTTTAAAAGGACACAGTATTCTACACAAGGCTTACAAGGAAGCAATACCTATTAGCAACTGTTGTTTGTGCCACTGGTTTACTACCCATCTTGTTTAGTTCTTTTAATGATCCTGCAAGTACATTTCCAAATCTATGCACAAGTACATAACACAACTCCTTCCACTCCTCTCTTCCCACTTCCTTGCCCCAAGCCTAGAAAAAGCTATGGCATTTTGGACAGTCACCAAATTAATTTTATGGTTGTCTAAGGAAACATGATTCATACAGAAGTTCAACTTCAAATAACACATTCTCAATCAATGGCTAAGGAGCAAGAACAGAAACACAAAGCAAGTTTTACTATCAGTCCTGATTCAAACTGTAGAGGCAGATTTCATGGAACACATTGTTTAAAAAGCCAGTTTGATACTCCTGCTATCTCTGGCCAAAAGAACATTTAGTTCCAGGAGGAGCACTGACTATTTGTTGTTACCCTTGAGACAAAAGCCCTACCAGTATTTCAGCAAAAGCTGAACACATACCAAGTGGTTGCTGATGCCTCATTATTTCACTGCAACCTGGCATGTAAAGAGAACCTAGTATACTGCTGACTTTGTGGAAAGTCACTCCCATGAATACTAATACTTAGAACCACGTGGAGCATATCTACGAGCAAGGCTCCCCTTTAAGTTTCAAGATATGACTTATAAAAAGCAGAGAAATTCTGGAAGGGTTTGCTCCTGTAACCTGAGGATAGAGTGTAGGTGGTCCTGATGGAAGCGAGGTGGACAAGGCCTGCTGAGTCGAGGCTCCCTGGGGGAAGCAGATGAAGAGCTGCGACTCTTGCAATACCTTCTGAGGCAGCTGAACAATGGGCAATGAGAAGTCTGAGCCAAAAGCAGATGACCCCCCTGTAGGGGGAGGAGACTGGAAATCGCCAGTGTCAGAGGAAGTCAGCTGTGAGGAATCACTGGAGTATTCCGGGCTTCCTTCTGGCCAGCTCCGCCTGGCAGAGCCCCCTCTGGGACCTGCTAACTCAGGACCAAGATAGTTACACTGCTCCTCTGTCACAGGCTGAAGCCGACTGTGCAACCCTATGCCTTGAGTGGATTCCTCTTGACTGGTCTCCATAGAGCCCCGGCGACTTCTGTAGACCCTCTGGGGTGCAACTGCCCCTTCTGCTGGAGCAGAAGTCGGTGTGTGCACATGGAACTCAAAGACACAGCTGGCTCTGCCATCACCAGCGTGAGAGAGCACAGCTGGGGCAGAGTGCGGAACAAATACCTGGTGGAATGTCATCTGAGCAGGATCTGCACTCAGAGGAGCTGAAACACTGGATAATGGAGAAAGGGGACCCATCCCAGAATCCAGCCTCAGGTTCTGAACATGTCTTGCCAGGTATGTTTGCCCCAATTGGAAGTCGAACACAGAGCTTTGTGGAGGACCACCTTGCCCATGGCTTGACTCAGACACCTGCTTCAAATGTTGTTCAGTCGCATGAGAGTTACAAGCTACTTGATCATACTGCTCCGATACCTGTGATGGATAGTGCATGCCCACCAAATACACAGCTTCTGGATGCATTCTGTAGTGAGCATCCTCTGGAGGTGTTGGTCCAGATCTATAGTCATTCGGTACAGGAGCTGGCTCAAACACAGGATTAACTTGCACATGCAGAGGCTCTCCAGCGACTCGCTGAGCTGCTGTGCCCAGCATAACAAACGCCTCTGGTGTCCAATTGGTGGGACTACCACCAGGTGGAACTAAGCTCTGGCCAGTCTTCAGCAATGGCTGGAAGTGGCAAGTTTGGGCTTCCAAAAATGAAGTGCTCTTGCGCCGCTGAGCAACTGCCACCTTCGGAGGGCAGGCAGGTGGTGGCGAGAAAGACACCGGCCGTTCATGAACGGTTGGGAAAAATATCTGTGAATCTGGGAACGTTGGGGTTCCCCCACGGGGATGCTGAGGCTGTATTGACATGAACAAGACAAGTAATTCATACATTAAAAGTGAAAGCACATCAACATGCACAGTTCACTAGGCAGTTCTGTGAAGTAACTTTATAGAATGAGTACTCAACTCATGGTCAAAAGCATTCAGTACTTAGGAGATTTAGGTGAGTAGTAAATATCCATTAAATACATCCATGGCAGGCACAGTTACAAATGGAAACATTTGCTTGTGTTAGAGCTGCTTTTCCAGACCAACTCAAATAATTCACTATAAGAAACCACTTTTGCTCCTGACAGTGGTATGAGATTTATTGTCACAGGCTATCCATTGTGCTAAAGTGTTTGAAATCCAATCAAACCTCTGAGGTTATTGCCATGTGGGGAATATGAAAACTGAGAACTCGATAGCAGCAACAATGCAGAGCCTCTAGTTTGCACTTACGAAAAGTGACATTACATCTTAGTATCATCCAACACAAAAAAAACATTGCTAATGTCATGTATCCTGTCCAGAGAGCTAAGTAACCTTGTACAAAACAAAACTGAACTATGCCAGCCCACAACTGGAAGAAAAGAACAGCTACAATAAAACTGCAGAGCCAGTTGCAAGGTTCTGCCACTGTCTCTTTTGATCATACCTTTTCACGTAGAAGATTAGCATTCATCAAAACCTAATTCTTGACCAGACAATATTCACAGATGTGTTCAGTAACAGCAGCCCTCAGGCAATTCCACTTCATCTGATGTACTACTTCAGATGAGGCTCATCTTATTTAAGATGTATATGGAAAACATCACTAAAGAATGTTCTAAGTAAGAATATAAAGCAATTTAGTAATTATGCATTTTTTCATCTCTACAGCCTACAGTATGCTGAGAGGTAATGTATTATCCACATTAAAAGAAAAAAAAAACATTTTAAGAGTCAGTAGTAAATATACTGTCTTCTAGATATATGGCATTTATGACTTTTTCAAGTTGCTGTTTCCACATTGTTCTTTCTCCCCAGCCCTTTTTTATCCAGAAAAGCAGCAGCAAATTTCCATATTGACCAACCCTAACAAGGTCCTATGGGATGAAGAACTCTTCCTCTATTTTAAAAACTGATTCCACTTCAAATTACAGATAAATGTTTCTGAAAGTTTAGTTCAGGTAAATCAAAGCCCAAAACTGCAGACAGACTATCTCCTGTTCACCTCGCATCAGACTTTAAGAAACAAAAAAACATGGTTTCTTTCCATCAAGAAGCAGTGGAAGTGGCCTCTCCAATTAAAGCTGACAGAAAAATTCTCAAAAGTATTCATACCCTGAAGTTCTTGCAGGACAGCTAGCTAAAGCTTTTAGAATAATCAGCCACAGAAACCAAGCTTTAAAAGCTGGTTATTTTGCAATTTCTTTTAAGTTGGAAAACAAAAAGCTGACTTAAGCTGACTGTTCTGACTTAAGGGTCTAAGAACTAGGCTTCCCTTTACTTTCTGTGGTACAACTGAGTAATTTACATTAACGCTGTTTGATAATGTTAAGTGTACTGCTTTTTCACAGAAAAAGTCAACATCCCAGCAGCACAGGAATAAAGAAACATCCCTTCGTGTTCTCATTTTTAAAATGCCAAAAGCCCAGGATGTATTTAATGATAACTTATCTTACTGTGCCAGGAGGCAAATGGTAACACATACAGGACTGACAGAGAGGGAGGGCAGGCTGGAGCGTCGATGCTTGCGTGGAGAGGCAGAGTGCATGGGCAGGACACTTTCCAGGGCTTTAGAAAGCCTTTCTGCAAAGGTTTCTTCAGGGACAGTCCGAAGGTAGAAAGGAGAGAGAGGTGCAGACAGCGCTGGTGGTGGGGTGCAAGGAGCACTGAGAGGGATGCAGGACATAGAGGGAAGAGCAGGAAGGTGGGGGACACAAACTGACATGCTACGACCACGTTGAGGCTAAAGGAGGAAAACAAAAGTTAAGAATTGAACACTTGAAAAAATGAGTAACAAAATCAGCAAAAGTGATAATGAGGTAGAAAAGAAATGCAGACACACAATGATAGACCCAACACTGCCTACTACATGTGCAAGAAGACATGAAAAATGCTGAATGAATGGCAACACACTGGGAACAGACTACACACACCTCTGAGGACCCAAGTTTGCCTTAGGTTACTGAACAGTGCGGGAAGTTACTTGGTACCCTTCCAAGAAATGTGGAAGGCAGAGCAGACAGGAGAGAATAATTTCTCTGGGGCCACTGATGTAACCCATACTGTGTATACTCACAGCATCTGGCAGCATGATAAAAAGAAAAAACTAAGCAGATAGTGATGAGCTTTTAAAATATTAACTCTTAGTGTAGCAAGTGAATGTGTGTTTATTCATAACACCTTGTGTCTCTGCTTGGGCACCTCCCTGAACTAAGTGGACTAACTGTATGCAGCTGACTTAAAAAACTAGAATATTGCCATAAAACTTTAAACCTTACACATTCTAAAACATAAGCTGTGAAAAAATTTGGTTCAACAAGTGGAAAATTCAGTAAAACTAGTCTTAAACAAGCATTTTCCAGACAGTGGGCCAATAAAATTATCTAGATTTTACCCAGCCAAATTGGAAGAATCAGAATCAGGGGGGCTGGGTTGTTATTGTTACTTCTTTTTTAATAGGATGTGTTTTGTTGTACTTTAAGTGAACAGAAAGAAGCAGTCTTCAACTGCAAGTTTTCGTTCTCTAACGCTACAGCCTCTTATGGATGCAATCCACAGTTTAACATAACTGAAGTTAAACACAACTCCAGGGAAAAAACTTCCAAGGTATCCCATGGAGAACTGATTTTGAAGATTTCTGATGTGAGAAATCATGCTAGACTGCTCAGTCATTTGACAGAGGCATAAAGGAATTCAAAGAGTTAAACAAATACTTTGCCCATAAGCTTTACCTGTTCTAAGGCAGAACTAGTTATATATGTCATATCTGACTAATTTATCCAGCCTGTTCAGAAATTTCTCTATTATGGAGACAGCAGTACATGATGTCCTTGTTGGTTAGAAAAAAAAAAAACCAAACAAAAACTTCCCAAACAATCAATGTAATTTAGGTTTATTTTTTATTTTATCTGACAAATGTTGTGATCTGATTAGTCTCCTCCTATTTTACAGCAGACTTTACAGCTTTCTCTCTCCTCAGGCTCATCTTTCATAGGCCTATCTTATCTCATTCAGCTTTCCCACATAAACAATGTTTTCTGTATTTCTGGTGGGGTTTTTTTTATTCTCCTCTGAATTCTCTCCCAGTTAGCTCAAGTAGGGTGTCCAGGAAAGACTTACCAATGGCCAAGACTAGAACTACTTTAGATAAATACAGTGTCTGCTAGGATATCTGCCTTTTCCACAACAGCATGATGGTTTTGACCATGTCCAGCTTGTGGTCCAACGTCATCCCTGAGCCCCTCCTGTTGTTTTTTGAGGGTTTTTTTGGCAGATTCACTGCCTAGTCAGTTGTTGCTCATCCTGTACTTGTGTAGCTGATTGTTCCTGTTTAGGCATGAACCTTCCTCTTGTCATGATTGAACTGCACTTTATTTCAAGGCCATCTCTCCCACTGTCAATGCCATTTAGACTTGTCATTCTGTCTCCACACCAAAGCCTTAATAGTTCCTCTGGTGTTCTACTCCAGTCTGTCGGTATCACTGTCATCATCACAGAGCATGAGAACATAGGAGTATCTTGACTGCCTTTGTCATATATTAACCCAAGAGATTACAGTCCCAAGAAAGTGAAATGGCTTCTACTCTGAGATATGCCCACCACACACCAAAATATGGCTTACCCAGAAAAAGATCTTACTGCGAGGGTTTAAAAAAAAAACATTTAACCAAGGACTAGCAGCACTACATGTTTCAGATTATGTGCCTTTTGAAAAGATGGAGATGGTTTGCTTGAGTGAAACCATCATGTTTTCCAAAAAGCTAGTAAGATCAACAATTCTGCAGCAAAGGCTACAACCAAAAAAAAAAGTGAAGCAACTGTGTCTTAAGTGTCACATCATCTCCCTTATGGTATTATTACATTATACCATAATGTCTCTGCCTTAAGCTTAGATTCTTTTTTTTGTTTCTTTAAAAAAACAAGTGACAAGGAAACCACTGAAGACAATGTAACAGCTGCAGAAGTTCTACTCCAGAGTTAGAATAGATTTCTGCATACTCATATTTCAACCTAAAAACATACCAAAGGAAAAAACACACCAAAATAAAAGGGCAACACAAACCAACATAGTAGGAAAAGTATTTGTGCCCAGTGCAGACTTTCCAGGGAAAAGGAATACGCATGGCAACTGATGAGCAAACCAACACAAGCTAGAAATTAAATTGGGAACAGGGGTGTGGGGTCTTTTCGGTCTGGAATTCTCACATGCAGCATTCTGTAGCAGTTTAAAAAAATCTTACCTGCAGAATCTGTAAACAAAATCTCACAGAACACACACAACAATTTCATACTTATGCAATAGCTCAAATTATTCTAATCCTTTCTTCGAATCAAACTAACTTTATCCCTGGTCACCCTATACACACACACACACACAGACACAACTGCCTTCCCAAGTGAAATTAAATGCTTAATTTAAGAGTTAGTCTTGTATTCTGAGGAAGTTACTTCCATCCATAAAAAGCCTAACCCATCATTCTGTTTAAGTGCACTCAAGATCAAACAAAAGCTTTAAAAATAAGTATGCTCTTGCATTTGCCCAACCCACAGACTCAGTTGCCTTGCAGTAACAGCCCCTTAACTATTCCCATGCAGAATTTGTACCACATGCAAAACTAAAGACACCTGGAGGATACTGACATCCTTTCTTTTCACTTCACAATACAAATACAAAAATCAGGTAATTCCATGTGTTTACAACACCAGAAGTTGTTGCTTACCGCTGCAGGTGGCTGATATCCTCCATGCTGCTGTGACTGCACTTGGCCAACCGGAGTTGTGTATCCCTGGACTGGAGCTGTTGGGATGGACTGGTCATGCTGGGAACCATACGACACAGTCTGCTGACTGCTCACACATGATTCAGTATAAACTGATGAGCCCTGGCCACTGTCAACTGTCCCATCAGCTGCAGAAATTAAAGATAAAAATCTGCATTTCAAGAACTGCAGTCTGAATTCAGAACTTTAAATACATTATAATCAAATATTAGATTGATGTCTGTGCCACATCACACTGACATCAGCATTTTACCTTTTGTAATATTTAAGGTGGTTTAAAAAAAATGCTTTTTTTTTTCCTTTTCTCAATACAGTAATTCCTTACTCCTAACTTCTGAAAAATATCAGTCATTTCAGGAGTCCTTTGGGAAGATATTTAATAGTAAACTATACTTCCTACAAAAAAGGTAAACTAGAAGAAGCTTTCTATCTTCACCATTCTAATACAGATATCCTAATCTACCATCATTACTTGAATATTCATTCAAATGTTGAGATGGCAGAAGTGGAAGAGCTAGGAGTGTTAGTTCATCATTTCATGTATAATAAGTAGAGCAAAATTAAAACATTTATCAGAAAACACATTAGTATAGAACACACATTAGAACTGCTTGTAAATGAATCTCATTTTCACCTTAAACATAGGTTATCAAGGATTCAAGTAGGTGTTTCTAAAAGCTCTAAATGCTTTGCCCCCAGAGTACACAACCTTCCACATGGCCAGAATACACTGTCCCTATAGAAGGGCAGCTAATAATAGGACATGTGCTTATGTTGCAGTTGCCTCCATTCATTTAGTGTATGAACTTAAAAAAAAAAATAGTTCTAAAATACTGGCTTCTGATCTGTGCCAAAACTTGGCTCAGCTAAGAAACAGGAATTCATCTATTTTGCTGTGCTTTCTAGACATTTGTCAGCAGACAGCAATGGGAGACAGCAACATCATAATGTATTTATTGGTATACCCACCAAAGGCTAAAGACTCTGGGGGAGGCAGTGGGGGTGTGGAATGTGTCAGTGCAAGGGTTCCTAAATAAACCAACTGGCACTTACAAAGAACAGATATACTGGGCTGCTGGAACTGCAGTTGTTGGTGTTGATCAGCTTCTGGTTCTTCAGGCTCCACTTGTGTAGAAACCGATGCTGAAGCAGTGGGGACAGGAGTAGTACCAGTGACAGATGGATGCTTTGACCCTGCATGGGAAGCACTTGATGGCTGCTGTTGCTCCAGCTGCTGCTTCTGACCACCTTCTTCCTGAAGCTTCTCCTGTTCTTCTCGCACCAACTGGCGCTGCTCTCGCTTTCGCTTAATCAAAGATACCCTGTCCTTGATAGCTTTTGCCATTGTCTTGTGATCCCCTTCACAGACATAGCCAGATTCCACCTAAAGGAGGATATATTCACAGAATTCAGACTCTCATAGATAGTCACTATTTTAATGCTGCCACATAAACTATTACTTTGGCACTTCTTCTCATTCAGAAACTTCTGAAAGTGTTTTATTTCTAGACCAAAACAATAGCAAATGCAGAAACTGACAGATTACATTTCACTGTCAGACAACACCAGTTGTGAGACTACCAACACTTACCATTTCCTGTGCTACATCTTCTGGGACATCTCTTTCCAAGTCAAAAGAAAATTCTATTGCCTCGTTATCTTTATATTTGCCCTTGAGTTTTTTGATGTCTTCAATTCGTAGCCAGAGCTTAATGGCAATTTTTTCTCCATCATCTTCCTCTGCCAATTCTACCCGTACTCCAGTCTCTTCTTGGAAGAAAGCATGATTCAAAAGGTCTTTAATAGCATATCTGGTGAATTGGAAAAGAATGCAGAAAGCTCAAAGTTATTAGATTTTCATAAAATATTAAGGAATATCCTTGCCTGGTGATCCCACAAATTTACTCTACTTGGCTCACTTCTCCCATGAACTGTTTGACAGCCTGACAGTTTCAGATTTCTACTTAAAGGCATGATGGAGAAACAAATGCAACAATGCTACAGATGTACAAAAAAAAATAACACGTATCAGTCAGAACAGATTTAAGACAACAGAGCGGGGTTCTTATTAAATAAGAACCTTGAAGAAATGGTTTGAGTTTACTGAACATTAAGATCTAACACACAACCCTTAGCCCTCAAATGGGTGAAGTAATCTAAATATGTATTTTAGTCTATTTCAAGATCTTTAGTGTCTCATTTATTAAATTCAGCATTAAATAAGATGGCATTCTGTTTGGCACAATTAGAAGCTTTGTCCTGAAGGTACTAAGAGTTCTAAATTCATATATGCACAACATTAGCAGCAGTAGTCTAAAAGTTAACCACTTAAACCAAATGGCAAGTAGTAAGTAATAAGCTGCAATAAAAGTAACTTAAAATGGGAAAAAATACGAAATTGCTTCAAAATAAAAAATAAATTAAAAACACACAGCAATGCCATCAGACATAGAAGTTCAACAAGTTAACAGAAGAGAACAAGCAAACATTCATGAACTGTCAAAACTAGTTCTGAACAGAACAACATGAGGCAAGCAGAGGCCAAAGGCCGAAACATTCTTAAATTATACATTCAATAAGCAGCAACAACTATGTAAAAGCAGAAAACAAAACCAATCCCACAAATCAGCCATCAGACCAGGTATACATTTCCTGTACTGGTGTAAGTTAATCACTTCAAGCAGAAGCCATCTTGCAGAAAATGCAGATGAAAAGGAGCAGAAAGAATTAACAAAAACAAGCCCTTAAAATAACCAGCCACTAAATGCCAACAAAATCAAAGGGACAGGAAAACCAAAGGTTTACAGAATTAAAAAAACAAGCAAACAATCCCAATATCTGGTAATCTGAAAAGGTTGTCCTCCTATATTTTCCTGACTAGGTCAAACTTTTAACACAAGCAGTAGAATTTCCGAATAAACTGACATGGATGTTTACTATGGCATTTGCAGTTTTCCTGACGCTGGTAATGCTCTAAAACAATTACTTAAAATGAATCTACCAAAGAACAGAAGCTGCAGAAGCAGTACTGACTTCTCAGCTTTGATCAACACACAGAAGAGCTCAGGAACTAAATGCATGTAGTATCATTACAGTAAGTAATACCTCCATCTGGAAAAAAACCTCTAAGTACTTACCTCTCGCCTTTGTTTTGCCGAATGCATCCCTCAATAATCTCTTTCACCTCAGGGATTGCTACTTTATCAAAGCTGGCAGGTTTGACACCCTGGAATGTACAAGTAACAGAGAAACTCAAAACTGGAACATACAAGTAACAGAAAGTAGGAATTCCCCACCAGTGCAAATTAAAGAGAAATTTGACCACAGTCTTCAAATTTATCTTTAGTTAATGACCTCTGCAAACATATCCCCGGCCCCCCCATTTCTCAGCTACTACTACTTAACAGAAGACTTTGGATGCTGGTTTCTCAGTTATGATAGGAGAACTGTTTATTTTCTGTGGAAGTAATGCTGGTTAAATAACTTGTCCAGTGTTTAAAAAAGGAAGTAATAATTGAAAAAACCAACACAAAACAAAGACAACAACTTTCCTGTATCTTAACCTCTCCAGAAGACCTACTGTACTCAAATCATACTTGCAGAACACTGGGGTTGTGAGTTCAGAGAAATGAGCTTAGCAATGCAGACCTTTACAAAAGCCCTTCAAGAACACTCAGCATTCCTTTCTCTAATACAGGCTAAAGCCACTGGAGAGAAGAAACAAAATCTACATATGATCAGCTACTCAAATCAGTAAGGCAAATAGGGCTACAGAAAAGACCATCTGGGAATTCTGCAAAACATTGCAGGAAGAGAGCCAAGCTTGATCACTTCATCATGGCCAGAACCTTTATTTCGGGAACAACTGTCCACCACAGTGATACTTGGCAAACAGTTTTACTTGATTCAGCCTTTTGGTTCAAACTCCGTGCTTAAGACAGAAGAATGACAGAGGAGGAAGACATCCTGTATAAATTCTGTTATATGACCCTGTGTCACTGGTAAATCAGAACCAAATAAAAAATGAAAAATAAAAGCAAGAGTGTGAAGTTAGAAATAAAAGAAGTAGTAGCACAAGCATCATGATTTGTGTCCTAGCCAGAAACTACTTCTCCTAATATCTTGTACAATACTACTTCCTACCAAATGGGGGCATCAAGACATGACCTCCATTGCCAGTGGAAGACAATTCTTGAAACATTAAGGTTTGAATCTCTGAACCACAGCATTTGCAATTACAGACCTTAATTTAACTGAAAATTAAGATAGTAATTTCCATCTACATTTAGATACCTTCTTTCCCTTAGCCAGACAAGGAAGTACATTGACTTACTATACTTACTACCTGAAAAGTATCTACCACACTTTTCCACCAGAGGGCACAGTCTACACCAGCTTCAACTGATGCAAACACAGGAGTGAGAAAAACACACAAGTCCTTCAGGGGACGACAGTGTTAATTGTCACTACATTTGGCAAAGGTGTTGTATTTGGAATTTAAAAAAAAAAAAACAAAAACACTACAGACACTTTTTTCACATGATAAAAAGTTTGTCACAACAGCATTTTGATTATTTCTTTGCTCTAAACTTCTATGAAATTCTAGCTATTAAAGTTCACAGAACTGAAGAGCATATTGTCACTACACTAAGCTGTAAAAGTGTTCCAGGGAACATTAACTTAAGGCTTTTAGTAGCTTTACTGATCGTCAAGACTTTTGAAGACCAATGCTTCTGATAAGATGATAAGACACCACACCAAAGTTTGGACACTATAACCAGGTAGGATAAATATCTTCCTAGAAGGACATCGTAGAGCCCTACAGTTTACAGGGTTTTATAAAACTGGAGTTACTGTTTGATAATAGCATCAAGTACCTGTTTGCATGTATGCCTCCTTATATAGCAGACTAGTCAGAGACACCCACCTTTAATTATTATCAAGCTTAAAACAGTCCCAGGATTTCAGGTTCCTCTATGCAGAGACAGATATTTCTAAACTTAATTAAATGCTCTACTACATACATATACATATACATATATATATAAATAATTCAATAACTATTCAACTGCTTATTGTAAATTTTTTATTCACATTTGCCAAAGTTTAACACATTTACATCTCCTAAATAGCTCAATTCCCAGACATAGCAGAAGAGTGCATGTATGTTCATTTACACTGTGCCAGCAGCAGATGTTAGCTTTTAGTTTTTCTGAAAAGAGATTGTCACAGATCTAAGACAACAGCTACAGCAAGATACCAATCTAACAAAGTCAGAACATGAGTTTCCTTTAAATTATTTTACAACATGTTCTGTTCTTGCACAAAGACTGAGAAGGTAATTCTATGAAAGGATTTTAAAAATCAGTAAATCTACCCTGTATTTTACTATTCTAAAAGAAATATCTAACAGCTTCAGGCCCTTTCACAAGGGCTATTTTACAATAACCAATTTTGTGAATTGCAAACCAAGAGTTCCATTTAAAAGAGAAGCTCCTGCCAGTCTCAAGCATAGCTTCCATGTTCCTAACTGCTCCTCAGAAGACTTGGGAGAAAAAACATCACACTAGGCCCAAAACCAACAACCTGTTACTCTGTTTGTTCTCAAGTCCATGAGAAGGGTTACCTAAGACTAGTCTACAGTGGTGGCCAAGCAACACTTTAATTCACGTCACTTATACATCATCAGCTATTATTTTCCTCTTATGAGCACTAGAGGAAACAATTTTTACCTAAGATGGTAAAGGATACAGTGAATAATAAAAAACAATAAATCAGTGAGCTCTTTTCTACCCTAAACTGCCTACACACCTTAATCTGCCATCACAGAGGAAGCACGGAGAGGTCAGGCCCTGCAATTCACATAACCTTGATATGTCCTTAAGTGCACATGAGCTGTGCAGCCAAGCATTCCTTCATTAGCTTCTATACTCAAAGGCACTCAAGTACATACTAAGCCATCCAGTATTTCCTGGTTTTCATGACATTTACTGCAAGACCATCATGTTCTAATATGCCTTTCCTGGCTCCAAATTCCTCAGAAGAATTACGTGACAACTAAAGTCTTTTCATCTACTAGTCCTATTCTCCAGTGGCAGTTTAGTGAGAACTAAGCAACCAAATCCCATTAGCATTTCTTTAGAGTTTGCTAAAGCACTAGAAGGAAGCACTCTTGCAGAGGAAAAAAAGAAAAGCATAGACAGGTGTAACAGGCAGGCATGAAAATCATGACCATTTCCTCAAACTACCACCTAAAACAGCATGAGCTGGCAGTGCTGCTGAAAGTAGCAGTTGCTTCTCCTCCATCTCCCACTCCCACACTCATATCATTGCCTCCCTTTTGCCAGCACATACACATACACAGCTGCATAATGAACCAGATCAGTGCCTAACAGACTTGAAACAATTCCAGGCAAAAAAGCCCGCAAGAGTTTCCAGTGAGATGAAGCTCCCCCATCTGCTTCCCTATGCTGCTGCACTAGGCTCCCAGGCAATAGCTAAGAAGGGCAGAACTGCTTCTTTTGCAAATGCCAACCTAAAATAAAACCCACTGAACATGTATGTCTTGAGAGCACTCTTAGAATACAAGTATATTTGTAGGCAGCACGAAGTGCGACTGATAAAAAAACATATTCCAGTCTTTGGGATAAGCATAAAAAGATATTTCCTATTTTGTGCACTTTGGATGTGATAAAGTTTGTGATTTTATCAGACTGTGATCAGGTGAAAAATAAGTGTTCCAGAATTCAACATCCACACTTATATGGTTCATTGACCCAGCAGAAGTTCGGTTCTCTTACAATCCCCTAGGTTTTCAAGATGCTTCAAACAAAGCATAGGCTACAGAGAACTGCTCTGCACAATTTTTTACTATAAACACATAGTATTTTGCATTAGTTAGATCACCAGATTACTGGGCCACTTGTTTAGCATCTCATTATAATGCAAGAGATAATTAAAAGATAACTTACTTGATAAAAGCATGTACAATCAATACTCTGTAACTTTCACACCAAACCAAAATGAAGACTGAAGTAGTGTGATATATCCTCAGCAATCCAAACCTTTTTCAAAAAATTGTTAGATTTGGAATAACAACACAGGTGGAAAATAACAGAAGAAACAACTGTTCCTGCCTCACTATTCAGGATTTTAATCTACATTTAAAAATCTACAGGAAAAAAAAAGTACAGTCAAGTTCATCCAAGCTACACAAATGGAAAGTCATTCAGCAAGTTTGTCAAGAATTTGGATTTAGCCCCAAAATCCTTTTCTGTGGCTACACACACTCTATACAGCTGAAATTCTTACTTACCTCTTTAGCACAATCCTTGTGAGAGCAGCAACAGTGGGAATTAACAATCACAAATATGGGACAGATGTCTCTTTTCGTAAAATCCATTGGGAAAAGAGACAGGCTCACTACAGAGTTAGTTAGGCGCTAGTTTCCGATGGGAATCCACTGGGTTGTAGACTTAACGCACAGCAGAAGGAAAGCAGACATCAAAATTAAATGGGAGCATTGTTTTCTGTTTGACACCTCTTCTACTTTTCCAAGTCCAGTACATGAGGCTGCAGACATTTGAGCTTAATTTTTGTTTTTGCCAATCAAATACTGAATAGAAAGAATCAGTATAAGAAAGAAGTAAGGGTGTCCTTTTTCCACCTGCCTGGCTCTAGCTGTAAGGAGGAGAAAGAAGCAGCAGAACAAGGATCCTTTGCTTCCTGCATGTCCCCGCCTCCCTATCTGGCTGCTCTGCCCATTCTCCACCCAAGTTTCCTGCCACAGTTTAAGGCTGCCTGTAGGATTATCACCCAGCTCACTCCCACTGATGCAGAAGTACCCTTTCAAATAGAGAAGAATTGGGTCTGTCCAGTGTGCTGGTCTGACTTGAAGTTGCTGGCACCAGTTTTGTACTGGGAGTGGTAGGGGGTGAAGGGAGAGTGTTGAAGGCAGCTGCTGTTTCACCTTTTCTTTCAGAGCTACACAAGCATACTTATAACTAACTAACTTTAATTTTATCCTAACAGAATACAAGACAGCACTAGAATAATACAATATATTCAACCACTCTCCTTCCTGACAACAGCATGCTGCTAACCATGGGACCTGTCATCTTAGTGTAAGGGGAAGAGGAATTTAAAGGTGATTTTCAGTCTGTAGGAAAAAGTTAAGCCAGCTGTACTGCTGCTTTTTTTTTTTTAATCATATGTGCATGAATAACTTCCAGATTTATATTTTTCAATACCTCTTGCTAGAATCCAAGCCTAAACCTGAAGTTTGACATGTAATTTTTTCCCCTTAAATACAATTCCAAACAGCCATTGTTAAAACTGTTTACTTATGAGTTGTTCACAGCTTCTGGCCTTCGGGGGTTTTTGTGGAAGGAACAAAACTAATAAAGTTCACATACACAATTTTAAAGTGTGAAGTGAGCAAATCAATTTTGACCAACTAGTGATGATAAACTGTGATAAATTTCAATTTCAACTTATCAAGATCACTTTTCACATTAAATAGGATACTCGGTCCCTCAAGTATATCACAATTAATAACAATGATGTTTTTATTCCATGCATCAATGTTGCAAAAGCAGTACTTTTTGATCCTTTACTGGGCATTTTAGAAATCCTCTCTACCAGCTGCTGTAAAACTTCAGAGCAGTAAAGAGGAAAGGAATCATTACAGATACTGATACATTGAGTGGCCTTCCAACTGCTTAGATAGACATTTTACACACAGAAAAAAATTAATCATAATCAACTACCTGTTGATTATCATCTCCATTTTAACAGCACTTCCTGGTATCATGAATAAAGCATGTTGAAATTCTGCTTATCACTGCTTATAAATCTTTTTGCTATTAAAGTTGCACTCAAACTAAATATAGATTGCAGTCAAAGCAAACCTACTGCACTGGAATAAAAATCTAGTATCATACACACCTAACAATGGCTACACTTTTCTGAGGTACTTTGTATGACCTGCAAAGAACATTAAATGTTTCAGCTTTTAACAAGCACACAGCCCAGTCTAACCACAATTCTTGCTTCATTTTTTTCAAAGGTGCTCTAAGTGCAGAGTATGAAGGAATTCTACCGTAACTGATGGATCTTCTCAAACAAAATGTTCTAGCATTGCTGAGACCAGAGGCTAAGAGAATCAGTAGCAAAGTCAAATCACACAAACAAAGTAATTAAATGCTCTATTTTTTTTTTTTTTCTAAAAAAATGTCGTTACCATTCTGGTTTGAGCCAGTCCCAGGCTGCCACAAACCATTAACTCCAGGAATTTAGACAGAGCATGATTCCAGTGGAAAATAAGCCAATGATCCTACCTCCTTCCCCATAGTCTCAAAGAAGCCCCTAGGTAATGGTATATATGGCATCTAAATTGATTTAACCCATGATCTTCTAATTCCACCACCCGCTATTATTTATTTACTCAGCCCTTAGAACCTACAGGTTTAACCATTTCACCACCTTTTCCATCTTCATCTGTCATTGTAATCCTGTTGTCATTTCTAGAAACCATCTGTCTGATTTAGTTCTTTCCCCATTTCATACAGGATACACTACCTATAACTATTTGATAATTCTCACCCTGGTTCAAATACTTGGGAAAAGGAATGCTTCAGTTCTGAGATTTATTCAGTTCAAAAGGGATAAGAGTTGCTTACTAAAGACTGATTGTATTGCTATTCTTAAAAAGCAAGATAGAGTAGTTGATAATGCAGAGGTTGGATGAAGGAGGAATTCAAACCAATGCAACACATTTAACAGAAGTAAAAAATACAGCTTTGCCCATTTCAGTATTTTCACAGCAATTAATTCTGGACAATTGATATTTCTGCCTCGTATTAAATCACTAAATCCTGCAGAATAAACTCTGAACTAGATCAGTATCCTAACAGAGTAAATAGCATTACTGCAATACAAGCAGTAGGAGCAGATGAAAGCTTCCAATAAGCTAGAGTTAGCTCACGAGGCAGCATTTAGACTAGGACAGGCCCAGTTCAAAAATGACAACTGCATATTTTGAACCTTTTGAAATTGATTGTTCTATCATCATCCACACCAAAACTCATAACTCAGTCATTTGAGAGCTTTATATTACTGAAGTAGCTTATCAAGTCTGTCCTCACCCTCTGCGATGCAGGTGTGTAAGTAACCAAAGTCCCATGATTCTTAAACTTCTCCAGACCAGCTCTCTTCATGACTTGCAACAGAAAACAAGTGCATGCCCTAATTTCACAAATGCACTATAAAGACAATGGAGGCACTGTAGTGTTTCTGCAGGCCTGTCTGCTGCAACCCAACTGATGCAATTCAGAAAATTCCCTCCACCTCAATTTACCACCTATCTTTAAGCAAATTTGAGGCAGTAATAAAAAACAAGAGGCCAGTCACAACAGTAAAAATAATTTCCCAAGATACATGGTTAAAGCTGCTATACACATCAGGTATATTGCTATTTGGACAAACCCTGCTCATTCCTAAAGCTCATGAAGCTGCTTAAAAGAAGGATCTAGTCATTTGTATAAGAACCTTTGCTAGAAAGAACACATGCTCTTCATTTGATGAGACATCACTGCTCCACATTTTGTATTCTGCAACTGATCTCCAGGAGCCATGAGTACACTGACACTGCCCATTTAATCAGCTTCTTTGCTATACTCTCAATACTATGTTTTTACTTATTATAAAGTCAGAAGACTTAAAGCATTAGAAGGTTTGGAACTCCATATATATCCAAATCCTCCTGGTCAACAAAGCCAATTGAAGACCACTGTGGTAGGCTACAGTTCCACTACTTTGTTTCCACACAGTTAAGTTTGAACAGAAACTAGTCATAAGTCTTACCAGAGATCACTGGCTGCAACACTTGGCAGCACCCTCAAGTAAAAATCTACAACAGAGTACAAAAAACACAGTATTTGTGGTAACACTGAAATGTAATTTATGTTGTGCACTACTGCTGAATATACACCATGTCTTCCAATTCCCCCAGTGACTAATTATCTAGCCCAACATACATAGTATTTAAAGCTTTTACTCGTACAGAAAAGTCTTCTCTACTGAACACATCCACATAAATAAAAATATCAAAGGTGCTAAGCAACTGGAACCCTTATGACTAGCTAAGCAGATGGTTTTCAGTAAGAAGTAGATTAATTAGTCACAGCACCTACTGTAAATAGCAGCAGTTATAATGAACAGAAGACATTTCTCAAGCTCTAGAATAGGAAATTTTGTAACTACAAGATTGAACAGTTCCTTGGTGTACTGCTGGCAAACAAGCAGGATGTTGGTGCATCTAACAGTGGTAAGGGGCTTCCTTAGAAACACACAGTGTAAGGACAGAAGGTCTTCTGAAGCAACAATAAATTCCAAATAAACAAGTGAACCAAACACATATTTTTCCATTTTTTGTTTTGTACAAGAGCATAAAAGCTAAGATCAGTTTAATCTATCATGGACAGTTTTTTAACCTCCCATTTAGAAGCGGGGATGCTGACTATCATCTGAACAACATTATGCAGTGGTGAACATCCTGAGGTAGCTGAATGACCCTTTACTTTGTCCAGACTTCAGCTTGGAAATAGCTTTCAAAAATACACACATGACCAGACACGCATTTCAGCACTATAATTTTAGAAATGCCTCAGTCATATAATATTAAAAATATCTTCTATTTTCAGTATGGAAAAATACCTTTTTGAAAAATCAAACTGTATTAGTTGCATTCTCTGTTTTAAACAGCTACCATCCTAGTCGGAAAACAATCTAGCATACATTTCTGAACTCAGGTTCCACAACAGTAATTCAAAAGCCACAGATTAGGTCCAGTGGACTTGGAACTGAATTTAAAAGAACAAGACAACATTAAATCTTTTCCATGGGCCACAAAACACAGTTAGTACCAGAACAAGCCTTGAAGATGCAAATGCCACAAATAGCACACAACTGAGACAATGCACCAGAAGTTGCCCCCTTTATGACTTACACTAGTAGGAGTGAAGAACTTCTATATTTGTGTACTAAAAGATCCAACCATTTCAGAGGGTGGTCCTAAATAGCATTCCTGCTATGCAGAGAACTATGATGGTGGTAATGGGTAGAAACATCTCTAAAACAAGCTTACCTCCAAACAAAGTCACAGGTTCACAGTGTGAGGAAGCTTTTAAGTACCTTCCCTATAGAGCAAAGCAAGAGCTTTTTTCACCCCCTTTTAGTGCAAAAACCTTATGCACTATAAGCAATGAAGTTTCTTAAATATACTTTTAAATCCTGGATTTTTTCTCTGTATTTTTGAGAATATCTACAAAAATACCTGCAAAACCACATTCAACCTTAGTAACTTTCACTCTTCTACTACAGAAATAACAAAAGCATTCAAACAGAAATACAGGCCTCCATTTCATTGCCTTCTCTGGGAACAGCTCTAAATAACCTCGAAGTAACTTTAAAGGGTTTATGTAAAATTTTGGTGGAGTTCTCACCTCTGAATCACAAAGTCTCAAAATAACTTATTTTTACTGAACAATCCTGTGAGTTTCCACAAGACTAAAACTTTCCTGGACTTATCCCATTCCTATCCCTTTGCAACTACTGCACAACAGTTGACAGGACAAGGAAGTCCATGCGTTCTTAATGTCGGTATCTTTGGCTAAAGGCATTATACTGACAACACTGAGCTATCAGTCTCCCCTTAGTAATGCTTTATTAATATATTAATGGCTCTCACCACACTGTAAAGTCAGGCGTTTTAAAACCACTTCCCACTTCCCTGTTCCTAAGAGATGACACCTTCCTATGTCTTACATTAAACTCTGTTAATGTAAGAGCTAAGTAGACGACAGTATGTGACAGAATATTAAATATTAGTATCATAGTTTTAAGAGGCCTTATCCTTAGCATATAATGAACTTAAGTTTTTAAACATAGGTGGCTTATTTAATATTCTAATAACTTATTTAGGTTTCTAAAAAACATTTGGAACTATGCAGTGAACTATGTAAATAAGAAATACCTACTTTTGCTTCAAACCAAGTTTGCTGTAAAACACAAACATTGACAAAATATTTCCAGCTGTAATCTACAAGCTTTTGATGATGGACGGTACAAATCCCTCCATGATCAATTCATAAAAGTGAGTTACTTTTAGATAGGAATTCAGTTGAATGAGTCTTGTTTCCTTCCAACTTCAGGTGTCATATGCCCTACCTGTGCAAACCATATACCATGTTATATCTTAGTGTTCAACATGATCCCTGTCACTTAGATAATTGCAATTTCTTAAAGAGCATTTCTAATCTAATATGCAAAGCTTTTTGATATATTAATGCTTCAAAGCCCTGAGTTCCCATCTTCCATTTTTAAGGCTATGTGTGTCTGAAATTATGAGTCAGTGACTGAACCCAGGAAGATTCTTCACTCTTAAAATTGTTCCAGAAAAATGCTTGCAACTGAGCTTAACAGCTAAAATAGGCAAGTGGTAGAAAGGCACGTAAGCACTCCTTAGTCCATTCAGTGCCATGCAGGAATTGTATCTGATGCATAATTTTTTTTTCCATTTGATACTTAAGTGCTTGAAGTTTCTTCTTCCAATAAATACAAGAGTACTCCCTTTCTTAGAATTATTCTGGTGATTGTGCTTGGTTGAAGGCTCATGGTCTTACAGCACCTTCTTTAACAAAAGACTGCTTGCTCTGTTTGAGCAAGGGTTACCTCTCCCTATTTTTCTATTAATTTATTTCCAGCACTTTTTCCTCTACAAAGCTTGTTAGAAAGAGAGTTACTGTATCCAAGTCAGGCCAAGAAGCCAAGTTATTCAAGGTAAAGAAACAGAATATATGCCTCTAAAAAGTTGCTTATTGCTTCCAGAAAGCAAAAGAGGAAATTCATCAACATGCATTAAGTACTTGCAAGTAGAATTAATTATAACTCTTGAAGGTTAAGCATTTGTATTTGCTGCCTAGGACCCCTCAGGGAGAAGGAAAAGAGGTGGGATACTTTGCCCATTACATGTGGTTAAAATGAAGTTGCTTACAAGTCTAGATAATTATGATGCTCAACTTTTGAGACACTAGGGAAAAGATTAATTTTGCATCAATTCAACAAACTGCAGTGCTTTGTAAATGCCTGGTTTCCAGACAAGAGAATGACCTTCACTCTAACCAGTGAGCTTCAGTTCTCACCAGTTAGGGAAATTAAGGCTTTTAAACCAGTTAAGATACTGCCTAGTCAGGTTACTCATTATATACCTTGTTCCCTTGGGCCTTTTTTAAAGCACCATAGAACAGAGAAGAAAAATGTTGTGCCAAAACTGTGGAACATTTCAGTACAGAACAACTTTTAAAGTCAAAATGCTTTTCTCCCCCTTCCTCCTCCCCCCCTCACCTCCTTCTCATCTTAAGGCCAGCTCAGAAAGCAGACATTTGTTTGCAGAGAAGAGAATGGACTTTGTTGAAAGCAAGGGTAAGTGCAAAATTTCACTTTGTCAAAGTAAGCGTGGATTAAAAGTATAGAGTACAAGTCCATCAGGAGAACTTAAATGGTAAGTTTATATAATTGAAGGCAATGGAAGAAAAAAGGGTGTTTTCTACTTTTACTCAGCTGTTTACTACCATTTGAAACTGAAGGAGATCTTACTTTTCTGCAATGAACATGTTTGTATTTTATGTTAGTGAGACAAAGAATGAGACAAACGTGCATAATAAATGCATTAGTTGTCTTTTTACTAGTCCTGGGATTAGTCAATTACCTAGTAAATTTAAGACTTGGGACATTCAAGTATTACACATCAAGTAATCAGTGCATCTACATACTCCTAAAATTTATCTCTGTGCTGCAAAAAGAAAGCTTGAAGGAAATGTAGCACAGGAGTAGCTGAGGTCTGTACTTTACCTGTGAATGGCAACTGCAATATGGGCAGGAAAAAAAGCTACCTTTTTCAGGCAACTGCATGGGATACACCGGTCTCACCAGAGGCTGAAGCAAAGCAGCTGAGACTGCTGTGGTTAGTTACGCCTTCACTGCCTTGCTTTTCAAACAGACTAAATTAAGAAATCATACTTAAGATGTCTGTTCTATAAATACCTCTGTTTTGATTTAAATATAGATGTAGCCCCACTTCAAATATCTCCTGTGACAAATTGTTTAATTGAAATATGCACGGAACAGGTCAAAGATGGTATAACAATCTCCAGAGAGAATTGAAGTCAGGCAGGGAAACATTCCTGAATTTTCCTTTGATATTATATTCCTTTTTTTGTGCAAGTAAGTATGTAACAGAATTAAGTACCTTGATTATGTTTTGTATTGAAACTGCCTGTATTACTTTGATATGATGCAGAAGTGCAAAATCACAAAAAAAAGGAGGGGAGGAGACCCATTTCCTCATCTATTAATACATCACACACAGACAGTTCTGTCTGCATAAGAGGACAGAGGAGGAAAAAAAAAATTGTAGGACAAGGCAAGACTACTTTAATAGTACATCTTACCTTCAGTTAAAGACTTAAATATTTTTTTAACTGAGGCCAAGTAGCCAGTAAGGTAAAGCCATTCAGTCCCAGCAGAGGAGACATACTACTTAAGCCTCGAAGAGTTAATTTTCTTCCCCTGCCCAGTAAGGTAAAAACAATAGAAGTTGAAATTTGATTAACTACTAATTTATTTAGAACAATTTCCAAAGAAGAGGAAAGGAGAACTTCAATGAAGAAAACAGTTTTGGGGGTTTATTCATTAAACTATAATGTTGTAATTTTGTCTCAAAGAGGAAGCCTAAGCTTTTCTATGCTCGAGTGACAAGACATGCAGATCTCATTTTCCATTCTAAAGAAACTGCTATTGGTACTGAAAGGGTCTTGACAGTGTATGCTAGAGGGTGCAAGTACAAACAGATTAATTGCTGTGTCAAACTCCTGCTGACTTCCTCACCAGAAGTATAAAACATTCAGCCTAACACCTTGAGTCCTATAAAGTACTGACAGCTTTTTTTCCTTTTTCCTTTAATTCAGGCATTTACTTTGATTCTTACACTGAAAGAACTCTTCTAGTCAAAATGAACCAGAAAACCACTTATGTTGCACTTCTGTTTCCTGGGCCAGGGAAAATTCAGAAACTTCACCCCAGCACCAGTGTGAGGAAAACGAGGAACCTGCCCATGAGATAATGTAGACAAAGCATCTTGCTAAGAGCAAACCCATGCAGCAGTGTTATTATCCAAAAACATGTCTCATCTGATATCCAGATCTTTGTTTACCTAACTGTACTATTTAATCCGAAAACTGCTTCCAACCGTGAGAGAAGACCCTAAACACATAACTGAGCACTCTGAGCAATTTTGGCAAATGCTCCAAGCCAAGGCTGCGGTATCTGGGCATCAGCTACAGCAATTGTTATCACAAAAGGTGTATGGTCAAAATGCAATGAGGTTGAAGGCCACCCTAGAAGAGAGACCAAATGGGAGTAAAGAATGTAAGCTGGTAGTATAAATTCCAGTCTGAGAGGACACCCTGGGCATTATGACACAGGCTTCTGTCCTAAGCAATAGCAAGGATTTAAGCTAACAGAGCAACTGCAGTAGCCTAATAGCTACTGCAGCAGGGGTGAGGGAAATAATTGAAATAGATATTACCTGCACATCATATTGCCTTTGGGGTTACAATCATTGTTAAGCTCTCACATGGCATGATATTTCATGATTGTCAATAGCAGACAATTACTATTGACTTTCCCTCTAATCTCTATGTATTCACCTAGTCAAAATAATCCTTCCGTTTAAGGCTCAACAGGACTAAAACTGCTACCTCAAAATATTCCTAAATATGCCTAGGAAAAGAGCAAACTAAGGGGTTGCAGTAGAAATGTTAAGCATCTTCCACAAACCACAGTCATCTTCCCACACACATTAAAAGAAAGTGTGTTGGTTAAGTACTGTTAGCCACCAAACATGGGAAGTTTTTTGGCTCCCCTCTGTGACAGGGGAGGAGTGACAGATAGTCACAGATAGCTAACACACTGACTTTTAAGTTGATGTTTTCAGCCAGTTCACCCCTCTACCACCACTGCAGATGTTAAAAGGAAATCTTAATTTCTTTAACAGGGAACAAAGAACAAGGGCAGAAAACTCTTTTTTCATATTGGTTCACAGGGCCTTCAGAATGGTAAAAAATATGAAGAGTATTTTACTTCACTTTCATAACTTCATTCTGTTCTCCATGCTATAGAAGAAAAGCTAAATTCTTTACTATCAGTTAAGCCAGATTTGTGCTTTATTTCCAGATGATATTGTGTTTTCCTCACTGAAGGGCTTCCTTGAAAGTTATACAAGTCATGATTGTGGTTGGGTTTTGGTGCTGGGTTTTTTTGTTTGTTTTGGTTTTTTTTTTTCCTCTCTAAAAAACTGTTTTGCAGCTACAGGGAAATAAATGCACACAGCCTTTCCATTCTCTGCCTAGAAGCAGGTAAGTGTACATTTCAGTTTATTTAACTTCCTAGCCTTTGCTTCTTCTGCAAGAAAACAAGACTCCCTCTATTTTGTATCAAAATACTTTTTAGGGCTCTCAAGGATGAGAACAGCATATGGGGGAAACAGCAGAGGGGGAAAAATTAAAAAAAATTAAAAATGAACAATTAAATTCAACCTGTGAACCACCACCAGCAGAGTAGGTCAGAAGGTGGTACTGGACAGCCTGGAAAATTACTAGTGTTCCTTACCCTCTTGGAAGTTCAACAATCAACCAGAAACAATGGAGAGAAAGAAGCATCAAGCACAATGAAGAAGTGGTAAGTTGAACTCTGGTAAGTCTCTAGGTACAAGGCTTTCCAATTGCCAAATACTTCACAGACCAGGAAAGAGACATCTTTACGACCTGGGGATTTCCAAGCCTGAAATTGTCTCAAGAATTGATTATTCTCACCAGAACCCAGTTCCTAGCACATTTTTAGGAATGGGCAAGGCAGTTATACCAGATATCTATGCTGAGAAAAAGTGCCCATCCCATACTTAAATAAGGCTTCTTTGGCTCTACCCAAGACACATACACAAGCACAGTAAAAGGTACCACTAAAACCGTTTTGGTAAGATACTTTGTTTTCTTTCACTGATCTAGTTGGTTTCACTCACAATACCTCCCACCACCACTACTATAAAACTACTCTCTCAGGGTGGAATAGCTTCTTGCCACCTACCAAGTTAGCTAAGGGCCATTAGGAATTCAGTAAACTACTAACTTAAAATAATTCTAAGTAACAATTTATTATTTACATTAGCAGGCAGCTAAGCCAAAGTGCTCTAAATTTGTGTTCCAGCTTTATTCCACAGAAAAAGTTACCACCTAATCTTCAAGACTGACATACTCCCACCACCAGCCCCAGAGAGGCTTAGAAAATAGTTATTATTCTAATGTGCTTTATTGTTTGTGGTTATATGTTAGTTTTGAACCCTATGCAATACCTTTATATATACTGAAGAGTATGAACATCTGCAAAATTTTAATTCCATTCATGTATTTTACAGGCTTCCGACTGACTGGTAAGCTGAATCACCCTGTACCTTTCCACACATCCCCAAAAAACCTTGTCAGCATCTCTCACACACACACTTGCACAGCACCATGCTACCCAGCTACACTGCTTTGTTGGCAGCAGCAGCAGCTTAGAGTCAGCAGCGGGGAGGGACTTACACTGGTCACTCGACGGTAGATCTGCGCAGCATTTTGGCACTCAGAATAAGGATACTCAGACGTGGCCATCTCTAGCATACACATCCCAAAAGCATATACATCAACGGATTCATCATATTTCTCCTCATACATCTCGGGGGCCATGAACTCTGGGGTACCTTAAATTAAAAGAACGATTCAGACTCTAAATGTCTCAAAGCGAGCAGAGGCTGCTGGCGTTACTCACCGCAGGGGGAAGCGGGTGGGCAGACCTGTGAGACAAGAGAAAGTGGAGGCAAAAAGAAGAGGGAGGAAACCCTCAGTCACTCTGTTGCATCAACGTACTTTATGAGTCTTCCATTGCAAGGCCTTTATGGAATAAAAATGGTGTGAAAGGACTGATGCAATGCCTTTTTACCCATTAGTTAGCATAAGTATCAAATCAGACTGCGTCAGGCTGGAGTCAAACGCCGGAGAGGGGATCAGAAGAGGGGAAACTGTAGACTAGCCATAGGCTGCAAACCAAATACTAAGGAGAGTTAAGACACTTACCTTCTCTCCCTGTAAGAAAGGAGGCATGTTAAACCTTGCTTAAAAATTACCCGAGTACCCTCTGCTGCAAAAAAAATAGTATTGGTAAGAGCCCACAGCTAGTCTCTAACCTGGTGCTCTCCATCTACTTTTTGACGTAGAATGTTTCACAAAAGGCCTTGCAATGAAAAACTCTGTTGTTACAGA
Source organism: Calypte anna (assembly GCF_003957555.1). NCBI lineage: Eukaryota > Metazoa > Chordata > Aves > Apodiformes > Trochilidae > Calypte > Calypte anna. The sequence continues at coordinate 62,298,561 of NC_044244.1, read as the reverse complement.
TAAAACTCTTTATGAAAAAAAGGATAAAAAATAATTTTCTGCAAAGGCCACTCACCAGAGCCCTTTTCTTCATATACTTACCTTCCCACCTGCAGTATATTTATAGGCCTACTGCAGATACAGGCATTAGTGAGGGACATCCTACAGTCAAAAATACTCAGAAATACAGAGAGATTGAGTTACAGGCATAGAGCGTGAGATTCAACAAGTCCCATTTAAATAGTGTGCAGAAAATTATTGCCCAGTGAAGCATCACAGCGTCCCCTCCATAAGTACAGGGACAGCATTGTATGATCAGATTTACTTTAAGCCAGAGTTGCAAGTTTGCTTTTTGTAAATTTAAGCATAGAATTATTTCCTGCAGACACCAGATTCAACAGTTTACAGATAATTCTATAGCCACATTGCTCATTTTCACCACATGAAACAAAACAAAGAAAAAAGATAATGTTATTGCAGTCATTTATTCAAAAGCTAACCTTTAACAGATAGTTAGAGAGGAAACAACAATTTTGCAGTGATAAATTTGAGGCTAAGATGGGCATGCTCAAGAAAAAGTATTTCTTTGACACTATACTTTACTATTAATAATTTGACCTGGTTAAGCAGGAAATATTTCAGTGACAGCTTGCAGGACAATTTAGAAGGATACACCATTGATCCCATCTAGGAATCTAGTATAGGACTGTTGAGTGATACTGCATTTTAGCAAGCTCTAAATACCAAGAGCAAGAGCAACTTCATTCCCTGCAGTCTATTCACCCAACTATAAAAACAAAGCTGATAAAACCAATTCTTACAAATATTCACAAGAAAGACTACCGTGTTTCATCAAACCAATTTCTGGAAAGGGTTATCAGTGGATACACAAGAACAGAGCCAGAATATATTAATACTTCCCCAATGTTTTCTCCTAACTTACATAAACCCACACTCTACAGACAGCTTGAGTAAGACATTATACCACAGTCTGTGATATAATATATAGACTTGCTTTGCTATACCTTAGTTTGTGTTTATTCATGCAGTGTAAGAGATTTAATATTAACCCATTGTGACAATAAAAAAAAAATTGGCTGTATAAATTAATGCTACCCTAAATATCAAAATGTTTTCTGGCCACCAAAATGCATTTGTACATTTCTTGAAGAAGCATCATATTCAAGCTGCAATTTATATATAGTCAAGAGTGGTTTTATCAACAATGTTGCTCTAAACTGTTGGTTGGGCAGGGCAATGAATCTGCAAAATACTTATTAATGTACAAATAATAAAAGCACAATCAAAACATTAATATGTAATCTCATCAGGAACACAGAATGACCTCAAAATCAAAGAAATAAAGCTTTGATTATGGACCTTCAAAAACATATTTTCAAGGAAAGCTCTTAACAGACTCAGGTTTCCAACTAGACAGACTGGCTCACCAGTCTCCAAAACAAGAGAGGCTTACCTATCACACTTTTGGCAAAAGAAGCTCGTTTCAGGGTTGCCAGACCAAGATCTCCAATCTTGACTGATCCAGTGGGGCCAGTAATGAAGATGTTGTCACATTTTAAGTCTCTATGAATAATGGGAGGAGTGCGCGTGTGTAGGAATTGTAATCCTTTCAGTATCTGACGGCACCAGCTTCGTAATACTTTAATTTTCATCACTTTAAATCTCTTCAAATACCTAATGAAAAAAATTAGCAGTAGGTTAAACAGGTTCTGCTAATAAGTAGCAGATTATGCTACATCATTTGCTGTTCTGAAGTAAAACGACAGTAAAGAGATGCACAAATTTCAACTTCACCTTCTACTTTTAAAATCTACCTGGGCATTTCAAAACTTCAGGGGACCTAAAGATGATTCCTCCTGATAAAACCTATACCCTCTTCTTCTAGCCAGGCGATTATAAAGTTGTAAGACACAAGTGAAATACTTGATCTACAGTAATTACAGATCTAATAATTACAGTAACTAGGCAGTTGCCTTGCTAGATTAAGGCACTGTGCTTACTTGTCAAAAAGTTATATGTTTATGCATTACAACAATTCTTCATCTATTAAGAGGGGTTTTTTCCTCCCTTCTCTCCTGAAGCTGCCTAAGTAGTTATAATCCTTTCCTTGATTAAATATAACAGGGCAGAAAGGTGGGTCACTAGAGCCAAAACACTAATAACAACCAACCTTCTACAGAGTTGCTGCCAACTGTGTGAGAACTCCCAAGTTGCTACACTGTAGTTATCAGTATTAGTCCAATCTCTCTGGTCAAAGTTTCCAGGTTACACTTTAAACCTACTTCTGATTTGCTTATTGAATTCAAGAAAATTAAAAATTCTTAGAGATCAATTCCCTGGTGCAGGACAAGGTTTAATCACACGGTACTACTCACTACTTCAAAACTATGGACAGACACAGATGTGGCAGGAAACCTTTAAAATGTCTCTGCCAAATAACTGACATGAAAGAGTTCATACATAAAGTTAGTATCCCTTTTCAGGCAGAATGTGACATAACTTTAAAAATTGACAATTTTAGAATGTTTAAAAACCTATGTCAAAAGAGTCATATTTCACACCAAAAATATTTTTCAGTGCTTGTAACCTAAGACTATGATCTTATTCTACTCCTTAACTCCAACAGATTAGAGATGCCATATGGTGAATAACCTCAGGCAGTATTCAAGTGATTTCCAGCAGTATATTCACACATTCTTTGGGTAAAAGAATTTGAACCAAAGACTTTGTTTTCCTCCTTTTGAAATAACATGTGCTGAAATACAGTTAGAGAGAGGAACTAGCATGCTATGTAGAGCAAGGATTTAATTTTTATTCAGCCAGTGTTAATCAGTCTCAGTTAAAGACCACGTTCATACTGCTACAGGTCTGGTAGTAAAGTCTGTGATTAGCATGGAGCCTACCAACTACAATCTTAAAACCAAGTCATGTTGAATTATTCTGTGGCAGTGTTCATCTCTTCTGCATATCTGTTTAATTGGAAGGGAAAGTTTTGATGAAATCACTTGAAACAAGACCAACCTAAAAATGCAGTGTATTAATCTCTTTTACTTTAATTTCTGCAGCTCAAAACATCAGGAAAATCAAACAGCTAGCAACAATCCTTCTGTGAAAACAGATTTCTAAAAGCAACTGGTACCCAGTTCCAGAAGGAAATCAAGTTTCAAAACAATGTAAAGACAGGCAGGGTAAAAACCAAGCCAAGGAAGGAAAGAAACTGAAGGACATTCTGGATCACATCAGCTACCACTTGAATTCTTGCTATGGACACAGTCCTCATTCATCTCTTGAGCCTGTTCCAAAGATCACATGGTAGGGGCACTTCAGTTCAGCATCTGGAATCCCTAATTACATTCTTGGTTTCAAATATGCTATTTACTGCCAGCTCCTCACTGTTAAAGGATCCAAATCCAGCCATCACCCAACATCCTGAAGTGTTGCTGTCATTTTTCCATAACACTGTCATGAACCAAGTCACATGTCACTTAAGGCAGAAACCATTTTTAAAACTGAAGCATATATAAATGCATAAAAATACAGACAACCCTACTAGTCAGCATGTTTTCAGTCTTCCTAATATCATAGGACAACTCAGGCTTGAAGAGACCACAGGAGGTTTCTAGTCTAAGTTTCTGCCCAAGGCAGGGTCAGTCAGGAAATCAGACGTGGTTCCTCTGTGCTGTCTCTATCCAGTCAGGTTTCTATCTCAAAGGATGGAGCCTGCACAATGTTTTGGGACAACCTGTTTCCACTGCCTGACTACCACCACTGAAACAGCTCTATATATCAGTCTGAACCTCTTTTGTTTCAATTAATGCCTGTTGTTTCCAATCCTCTCAACCATGTAGCACTTTGCAAAGTCTGACTCCCTCATATGCTTGAAAGACAGCTATTAGGTGTGCCCCAAAACATCACCTTCAGGATGACCAAAAGCTCAGTTCCCTGAGACACTCCTCATAAGCACAGGCACTCCAGCACCTGACCATCTTCTTCATGCTTAATCAATGTTGTTCTTGTCTATTTTACAGGGTAGCAGCCAGTTTTAGAAAAAGATGGCTATTTGACCTTTGCCCAGCATACAAGCAAAGATGAGAACATGAAGCTTTTTTAGTAGTTGGAATCAATTAGAGAGAAACAGCAACTAGAGTTTGGCTGACTCAAGGTTAGTGCTTCTTACAAGCCGGAAAGCTGCTGGTCTATAGCATCTCAGCTCAAAGAGCTACAGGAAACCCTAATAAGTTAGCAGAGGTCATTAGTTATACATTTATGTGCCCATTCATATGGACACAAATTTCAATCTGATCAGGAACACACACTACAACAGCCTCAGACAAAACCAGTGGCTGTGACCTAGGTCAGACAAAGTCTTAATTTATTAATGAAGACAGAAGCTTTTAAAATAGAAAACTCCATCTTTACCCTCAATGCTTTAATTCCATGATAATATACAATGTCAGAAAGCACTTTAACTCTCTACAACAACTGAGCTATGAAAGTTTTCCATGGGTATGCAGAAGTTCAAGGATTCTTCATACAGAGGTCTTGCCAGGCAGCATTTGAAAAGAATGAGTCCATAATGTTTTACAATACTTACATGTGTGCCTGTGTGTGTGTGTGTGTGTAAACGTGAAAAAAGAGGAAAATTTACTTAATTATCACAATACTTTTCTTCTGTTCTGAGTTTTTTACATCAAGTGACAACGTCTACATCTCAAGTCTCAAAATGAAGAATGTATCTCTTTTATTAAATGCAAGTAATGTAAACATACTGAAAAAAAAGATAAGTAACACTGTCAGCCAAATATCATAAGCAAACACAAATGTACAGTGTAAGGAACATGACACAGGTACATTCAATAATTATATTAAATTTGACACATTTGAAACTTCCCATATAGTTTACCTGTCAAGTCTTGAGTGAAGTGAACAAGAAGAAACCAAATCAAAATTATAGTGCAAATGACACTTTAAAAGATATTCAATTTATGAGCCTATTAGTTCTGGATAAAAGAAAAAGACCCTCATATTCAGAGTGCAAAATAATCCTATAGTCAGCAAATCTGAGGTATTTCTTCCTACCATCATCCTACTTGATAAATTATCATCTTTATCAATTTGCTTATGCCACCATATAAGATACTTCAAGTATTAATACCATAGAACCTGTGAGGAAGAGAAAAAAGTTAAATCTAATACTACATATTCTAGCATAAAACTGGGTAACTTTAAAGGAGTCTGTACAAGGTTGTAAAACCTATATTTTATTACTGCTCTGAAAAGAGCACATGAAGTGACAGATCTATTCTTCTGTTTGAAATACTAAACAACCTCAGAAAAGTCTTGCCTGAACATACTGCGGTATCTGTAGCCCTCAAGTACTATTTCAAGAAACAAATACTTCCTTTAATTGCAGTCCAAACTCCCAAAGAGCCATTTTTTTTTCCTTCTTTAAATATGTCTTTAAATTTGTGGCTATCAATACACATTATAAAAATACAAGACATTCACAGCCTATTTCAATCAAATACATGGCAAACTGTTTCCAGCTCCTACAGCCTGCTTCCACAATTAAGATTAGAATGCCTCTCTGAGACTTACAAGGGAACCGAATTAGGACAACAACCCAAAATGTCTGAATTTCCAATGCTGGCAGTTTTATTTCCAATAGATTAATGGTGACTGGATGTTTGTAAACAAAGCTGACAGCTCTGCAAGTGTCTGTAGCGCAAGGTAAAGGCGTGACTGAAGTCTAAGCCCTCATGGCTCTACGTACCACAAGAGGGCCCTCGCAGAAGCTTAATTTACTGGTGTCTACTTTTAACTCTGGCTTAAAAATAGACCTCGTTTCACAAGACTACCTCACAGGTTGCAATTGAGTATTTTCAGATGTTTTTTTAATATACTACTTCATGAAATTTCAGGTAAACAAACAGTAGGGGTTTTTTCTTTTTATGTATTCTTTGTACATAAGTAAGATCCAAAACTTCCCAAAAGACGTAAATTAATTAATGCTTGGAATTTTACAAACTCTTATCATGCTACTTGGAAGGCAGCTTGAGAGGAAAACAAATTCTGAGAAGAGAAAATAGAGCGCTGCCTTCCTGAGCTCTTAAAATATGAAGCTTCCTGCATATGCTTACTAGGACATCACAAGAAAAAATGTGACAAGTGTGTTAAAGAATATTTTACTGTACCCTGCAGTACTAGTAAGACTCCCCTTAAAAAAGAATTTCCCCACAGAAGTTTAGCTCTCAGCAAAAGGGCTCTGTTCTCATCTGTTCTAAAATGAACATTGCTAGTGCTCTGATTTTATGCTAATGATTCTTACGTGTTTTGACATGCCTTATTTTACTTACGTTTTCAATGTTCCAGATGTCATGAGTTCCGTCACAAGAACAATACACTTTTTTCCTTTGACTGTAGACTCCCAGGAATCATAGAACCTGACAATATTGGGATGCTGAAGCCCTTTCAGCATCCCAGCTTCCTCTTTAAATCTTTGTCGCTCTGACTTGGACAGCTTTCGATCCTAATGAAAGAGAGAAGGTAATCAGAAAGCTTTGCTTTATTTCTCATTCAGAGAAACAGCAACTTGAAGAACAGTTGGGTACAATCAATGAAAAAAGAACCAGCAGTCTAAAATGCCATTTTGTTTGCAATTACCCTTAAATACTCCATTTAGAAGGCACTCTATTACAACATTTTTTACCATCTACTTTTCCTTACAGTCCAATTGCTTTCAGAGGCAACAACTGAGTCTGTAGATTATGTCCTCTTCCTATTTCCTCCTCTCATACATACTTCAGTAAGTTTAAGTCATTGCTTGATTTGAAGTGAAAAGGGGACACAATATCCTCAAATATTCAAGTGCTCTAGAGTACACAAAATAGCACCTTTTCAAGCATCCCAGGTTGTACATAATGATCTTCAATATTCCTATGTGTACAATATCCAGGCCATTGGTAACAGATTGAAATAACACTCCATACAGAGGGATAGAGCATCAAACCCCTCAAATTCTGTAAGTACATATTATATGTACATGTAACTGTAGAAGAACAGGAAAATGAGCTGCATTTTCTTTGATTACAAGCATCTCATGATTAAGCAAGCTTCCTATGATCTAGCATCAAGGAAAAAAAAGACATAACTAACATTAGAAACAGAGATCTTTTGGCCAGAGACAGATCATAAAAAGCATTCGTATACAATACTGTTATAGTATCTACAAACAATTGACTATGAGGTATCATCAAAACTCTGAGGAGATATTACCAGGATAAGCTGCACATCTCAAGAGAAAACAGGCTCCTTGTGTCATTAAGTATTGCCAGCTCACCAATGCACTGGTCACACCAGTCAAATTGATTGACTGATCTAAATTTGACCCATATGCAGTTTATATTTTTTAAAAAAATATTTCAGGATATACTTGAAGACCAGAATTTTAGAAAAAAAATTCTATCAATTATTTATACGAATAATCACTGAACCTCTTTGTCACATCTGAGTAGTAATTTTCAAGTCATGTGATAATATATTTCCTTCTCCATTAAAAGAAGACAGTAAAACCATGCTGGGTTGACTTATAACTGCTCACAACCTCCTGTAATCCTCCAGACAGTAATTCCTCTTCCTTCATTTACAGGTAATATGTTCTCCCAATATCATTCAGCTATACTAATATCTAAACCATCCTACCTTCACTTAGATTATTAAATATTTCTTAAAAGTTCACAGAATATCTTCGGGTATGGATAAACTTCACTTTCAGATGGAGCTCCAATTTTCAGAAGTACAAAAGCCTTCCAGGTGAAAGTTTGAGAAAAAGTTCAAAATTACCTCAGGGATCAGTACCTTATCAGTGCCTACATCAGTAACACTCATATTTTTACAGTTTTTAGGCAGATGCTAAATTCTTAAGCTTCGCAAATTTAGCCTATGGACATAAAAAGCATTCAATCCAACAACTATTTCACTCTGCAGAACTTAGCACTACCATCTCTTCTTACTCATTCATAAAGATTCTTGCACAGATCCTGACACGTTTGCAGAAACACTCTGCAAATATTTAAGTATTCATGTCTGACTAGGTGTTGGGTTGTTTGTTTTTTTTTAATATGGAAGCAATGGTTCCATTTGAACTGACACATGTAATAGGTATCCTTTCTTACAATAAAGAAGGAAGCACAATCTCTGTTCAAAATTAGTTCATCTTGACTGCTACCAACAGCAGTGATACAGAAAAGCAGTGAGCTGCAATAGGTACAGTCAACAGACCATACACACATGCTTCTGAAGCATTCAATGCTTCAAGCAACACAATAATTTTTACAGTAAAATAAAACTGCCTTTTCAGCCCCTACATTTGATACTTATAATCCACATTTTAAAACTAGCTGTAAATCCTATTACTGTATATGGTAATTACAAAAACAAAGATGCAACAATTACTACTTTGTCACTTCTAAATTTAGCTATGTTACATGAATACCTAGGGTTTTGTCCAAAACCTAGATTTTAGATATGCATTTGGAGTAAAATTCCTTTATTTTGTTCATTATAACAAGTTATCTTCCACAGACACTAAGAACCAGTTTTAGACAACACTTGACATTAAATTGTAATCTTAATCTATGTAAACCTGATCTCCCTGAAGTGTCTTATTCAGCTTTCCTTACCACTGTACTACTAGCCTCAAATAGAAACTAACAAGTGTTAATCACTCTTATCAATGAACAGACTTTTCATAGGCATGCATATTGTGACTCATTTCTCTTTCTGGTCACATCAATGGTAGCATCGTGTTCCTGCAAACATATCTGTGACGTTTAAAACAGACACTCAACACCTCAGTGCTTGCACTATTAAAAAAAAAAAAAAAGGCAACCCACCAAGACAGTGACAATATACTAAGTAATTCAATCCTTCTTTGAAAGTCACAGTGCCCTAGTGATCTGGGACAAGTTTGGACACAAATACAGGCCAACAGATTTCACCCAGGGAAGACAATTCTGTTTTTGCAACCAAGGAAACATCACACCCTTTGGTACCATACTGCAGCAGCAACAGAAAACATTAAACAGAGCTGTAACTAAAAGACAAGAGGCCACTTGTTTCATAATACTAGTGATGCATCCTGCATTTATCTACTCTCATTTCCTTGGATACACAAAGCACATGCTCATCCATAACAGTTATTTATATTCTTTCCCTAAAGGAACACTAATGTTAGGTAACAGAAAAGGGGATTACACTCAAAAGAAAAAAATACACTCAGCTCTAGCATTCAGGAAAATATTGGTTCTCAAGTACAACTACAATAAAATTAATCTGTACTGACAATGACTAGTTAACCTGGTACAAACCACATTCTAATGCAACTTACAAACAGCTGGCCTACAAGCTAACATGCAATTTGAAAATGAAAGTACACTTTCAAAACTTGAGTATTCCATACATCAGAACCTTAAGACATAGACAGTAAGATCTCTCAGACTGCACTGAAATGGACTAGAATACAGCTCATCCCAGTCACTAAATTTTGCTGTCTTTTGAGCTGCTAGTGTAGGCTATGGTGACTTTACGCTTTTCCTCATACAAAAATGCAGTTTAAGCAGCTGCAGCTAACAAAATATTGAGATAAGCAAGAAAATAGAGCACCATTTGTAATTTGTGAGACTGAGAAATGGTGCTAGCAGCAAAGTTATATATGAATATTTGAGAAAAGGAGGGGGAATCAGAACATCTTGGTAGATGACACAAAATCCACATACAATGTCATTGTACAGCAGAGCTGCAGCAGAAAGAAGCCATCATCACTTGAGAATTCTAGAAAGCATTTTTCAAGAATTTGCTAAGGGGACAGTTTAACAATCCCCAGTTTTAAGTGGGGATAAGCTCCAAAGAACTCAAAAGCCAAGATGTGTCAGTTCAACAAGGCAACTACTTGAGGCAAAACTCGTACTCCCCTGGGGCCTTTGAGCTGGAGTCTGTAGGAATGCAAGACCCTCAACTCTATCACCACCTCTAAAGAGGCAGCAAAAAGTTTGTTACCTATCATTCAAAATAAGCACTTTGATTAAAATATTCCAAAGGTGAATCAAAAAAGAAGATCTATCCCCTTCATCCTCTTTCCTGTAAGCCACCATCTGAACAGGTATGTAGATGGATTGTTTCCACATGTATTTACTGTTTTCATCTGGAAGCACAAAAATACAGGTTTTGTAACTTAACAATCCAGTGTGACAAAGTATAAGATTGGTTAAACCAATGTAATGTTTTCTTTTATTTCCCTTTTACTTCAAAATCAAACAGTCAGACACTAAACAAAACAGAATGGCATATCAGGTGTTTTTCCATAAGCCTGGAAAGCATCAATTTTATAAAGAAACCAGCACTTCAAGAGCAGTTAACAACACACACCTTGCTATCCTATCCTTTAAAGACCAGTTTGTTTTGGAATTCCTATTAATAAAATTTTATATGGACACATGCTCTCCTTCCTCGGCCTTTTGGGGTTTTTTTACTACAACGAAGCAACCCTAGGCCAACAAGGCAAAGTCCTAAGCCTACAAGTTAGCAAATTGCATTACTGCATCTCGGTATATGCTGAGTAGATACAGCCCAAACACTTTAAAACATACAAAGCTGTCAAACTATAGGAGAGCTTGTGTCTTAAAATTGATTTAACTATGCTATAGAACAGACAGCATTGTTCTTCCTGAACCTGATAGCTTCCCAGAGGACTTGTGTCACATCCCAATCACTGGGCTGCCCTTTGAACAAACTGAAACAGACAAATCAAGCCCACTTCACTCATTTCATTCATGCCTTTCCACCTACATTAACTTGTTTTGACAAGCCAGGACAAATAGCAAGGCTTTCCAGCTCGTGACCCACAGTTTGGCAGTGCCAGAGGCTTGAACGGAGACAGGCAGCAAGTGAAACAATTGTTCAGCTCAGAACTATTCAATAAGCTTTTTCTTGGCTGTTTCCATTTATCCATGTACTCATAATCTGATTTCTTTTGGTAGGAGAAGAGCTATCACAGGTGTTTAGTTTATTTCATGTAACTCAGGGATCATGGTCATTCATAGTAAACCAGGTATAGGCTTACTCTTTCACCCCAAGCTATTGTACCAAACTACAAAAACAAAGCTTATCAGCAAAAATGGCCTATATTCCTTAAGTTCTTTCAGCCAAGGCTTAGTATCTATTCAGCACCTTTAATGAGGAAAGAAAACACTTTTTTGGCACATAAATTGTTTCAACTGGGCTGTTCACCTAGCCCTTGAGTCTATTGAGTAAACTCTCGTACAATTTCTTAACTTTCTACAGTCTTTCTAGGTCTGTCCTATTAACATCATGACAAGAAATCACCCATCTGCAAAGCACATCACACTACCACAAGTGGTTGGTGGGCCTTGGCACAGACACTTTAGCAAAGCATCATGTTCTGTTCAGGTTGAGTTTGCTCTTCATTCAGAATGAGATCAACAAAGGGTCTTGCCTCCGCTGTCCATTTTTACTGACACCAAATGTCCTGAGCTAAATTCTAGGACAATTCAGCTGGCATTAAATAGACACAGTTATGCAGGAGAGACACACTGCACTTCACTCTCAAACACGTGGTACAGGAAGTACCCTGTGGATAACAAGAGAAGTACCCCACTTCGAAGTAACTAGGGCTGTTAACTCATGCTATACATTCACAAAGGTGATTTTAATTTTTCTTAATATCAAATACAATTAACAAAGCCAAAGTGCCAGGGAACCCTTATGCACAACAGAAAAAACCTAACCCAGAAGTCTTCACATGATCATCTTCTACACATAAGTAGAATCAAGGGTGATAGAGGACAACTTTAAACTGGATTTAAAGAAAAAAAAACCCTTTCTTTTTGAAAGAAAAAAAAAAGATGGTTTTGTGAGCTGCTACACAACGAGTTGTTCCCTCTTCCACAATATTAGGAAAAGAATAAAGAGGAAACAGAGAAAGACTGGACACCTTATATACTACAGACAGTTTTTACTATCTTTCTGCATATCCTACTGCTAGATCCAGAAAATCTCTGCAGTTATACTGCAGAGACAGTCAGTGGGAGGGTGGCTGTTCTCATTTTTTGAAACCACACTAGAGCAACACTGTGTAGCTTTAATTCAAAGAGATGCACTAGAAACCACACCAGAAAAATTAGGAGCAGTGAACTCTCTTCAAGTGGTGTGATCTGAAAATGCACAGCCATGACAGACTTCAAAGTGCTGTTGAATTATAGATAAGTCTGAATCACAACCAAGGTAAATTATCTATCTGTACTGTGATTACACCAAGCAGCATTTTATGAAGCTTTCCAAATGTCTGAAAAATTGAGGGAAGACACTGCTGCTCCCAGCCTATTATTCAAAGGAAAAAGTACTATACAGAAGGACAAATATTCTTCTGTGTGCATTTCTGCAGCATATGAGAAAGGCTTTGCAAGCCTTTGCAAGGTTAATGAGGGGTCATCAGAGGAGAAGCTAGCAAGACTGCACTGATATTCAGCACTGTTAATGGAACTCAGGCTTTGTGGGTTGCAGTGTTCTCATCCTGAAAAAATCTAGCAGTTAAGAGGAAAAATGAGCACAACGACCACTGAGCTAGATTAAGAAAATATCCACAAAGAATCCACTGATCTTAAAAATCATCCAGTATTACACAGTTGGTACTTAGAAATGTAAGTCTCAGTGCCTAAGAACTGCATCTACTTTTCTCTGTCAAACACAAACCACTCAAGCTTTCCAGTGTTAGCAACTAAGTTGAGAGGAAAAAAAAAAACCAAACAGGAGGGGGAAAAGACTGTTCAAAATGCATCCCTGCACAGCAACCAACATGAAAATTGATCCAGGATCTGCACAGATCCTCCCACCAGTATACCTTTCTAAAAACCACTGAACATGAAAAAGTGATTAAATGGAGCTGAATAGCTGCAGTTCCAAAAGCATGCATCCAATGGCTTTTTCATATGACAGCAGTGTTTCTAAAAAGCTCAGAGCACTCAAGTGCCCTGCCTGAGAGCTAAATTGTATAATGCAGCGTTTCTAGAGTTACATAAACCTTTAGCTAACCAGAGTTAGGAAACCAGTCTGCACACCTAATGGAAGACATTTGGTCTTCAGACAGCTCCTAGTTCATGCATGCTTCTTGCTACAGCTCTCCTACCTTCCCATTGTCCAACCTTTCAGTCAAGTCTGTTCTGACTCTACACAAGATGGGAGGGTCTGATTCCAAAATTTGCACTGGATAATTTGCTGGTGCTCAGCACACTGGGGAAAACCAGCAACAATCAAATCTGCCAACTGCTCAGTAAAGAGGTTAGAAAAAGCAATACTTTAAAACTGCAGCTACTGAGTACAGAGTGTCAGATTAGGATACACCAAAGCAGTACATGAGAAGTCACTAGATCAAGAGCTGCCAGAACATAGTTGTCAATGCTCTCAGGCTGCACTTGACACACATATAGATTAATCTATTAAAATAGATTATTTTACTATGCACTGTTTGTTCCTGAAATAAATTAGGTATGATTTCTACACAAAACACATTAATTAGTGACACTAATTAGTCAAAAGATAAGCTTAAAAATACATCAAAAAAAAGAGAGACCAAGCCAAAAAGTTACTCTGCAAAGGCAGAAACAAAGAGAATCAGGTTTCCTTGCCAGGAAGCTGCAACGACCAAAATCCTCTCTAAGCTTCCCAGAGGCTATGTATCTTCCATTCTTGAAACTCCTTAACTATCCTTCCCAGTTCATATATCCCCAGAAACAGCTCTGCAAAGACTTCCAGAAAGCTTTCCAGAATAAAAGGTTTGCTTGCTTACTACTTCACACCAGTCAGGAAAATGGAAGAGTATATATAACACATACTCTCCTCTCCACATCAGGCTGCAAAGTACCAAAGCAATGCAGATTAAATAGTAACTGAACCAGAAAATTTCAATATTCCTGCACTCCAAATACTGGTAAGTGATACTCAGAATCATAAAGTCACTTTGTTTGGAAAAGACCATCGAGATCATCAAGTCCAATCCTTAATCCAGCACTGTCAAATTCACCACTAAAACATGTCCCTGAGACCACATCTGCACAGCTTTAAAACACCTCCAGGGATGGCAATTCAAAAGCTCCCCTGGGCAGCCTGTTCCAAGGTTTGACCACCCTTTTAGTGAAAATTTTTTTCCTACTATTCAATCTAAACCTTCCCTGGCACAATTTGAGGCTGGTTCCTCTTGTTCTATTGTTTGGTACTTAAGAAGAGAGACCAACACCCCCTTGCTACAGCCTCCTTTCAGGTAGCAGTAATGAGTGATAAAGTCTACCCTCAGCCTCCTTTTCTTCAGACTGAAGAACCCCAGTTTCATCCACCGCTACTCATAGGACGGGTGCTCCAGACCCTTCACCAGTTTCACTGCTCTTTTATGGACACACTCCAGCACCTCAACGTTTGTCTTGTTGTGAGGGGCCCTAAAATTTTCAGTCACTTTCCTCCTCATCTTAGTTTGAAGATTGAAGACAAAGCTCCTGAGGGTGGGTAGCAGAACGCAACACAATGAAACACTTACTGAAAGTAAAACACACATTGCTGACAAGTCTCTACAAGAATCAATTTTATATAAGCTACAGTCTGGGGACTATGCAAATAAGCTTAAGATAATGCTAAAACACAATATACCTATTTAACACAATAGAAAAGAGTAGGCTTAAAACAGTCATCTATTACACCCTTTCAAGTTTCTGATTAAGGGTAAATGTTTTCTGTAGGCTTCAACCTACACAAGACACTCAAAATGCTTTAAGTTTCAGAAAAGAACAGTCAACCTAAGTGAAAGGCTGGGAGGTTATTCATATTAGTTGTAGTTTCCTTGTGAAAAAACATCTGCATCTACATTCTCTTCTGTATTTTAATTTCTGCTATTCCAATGCACAATAGTAGGACAGCACAAAACTGATAAGATGCAGTCATTTTGTTAAAAAGCACACCAAAAAAATAAAATTGCTTCTTGTCCCACTTTTTACAAGTGATACAAAAATATATACAATTTTATTGCTTATGCTCAAAGGTTAGAATTAAACAAACAAATTCCACATAACTTGACAGAGATGATACATGAATAAACTGACGGCAGGAGAAAGAAAAGGAAGGAAATGAAACTCAGTGCTCAGACAGAAGGAGAACAGATAGAAGGCTTCATCAGTCAGGATTACTCTGAAGTAGTCAATTATATATACTCTTGAAATAATAGATAACTTTAAAAGATAAGAAATGTGACTCTGTCGTAACACTGAGGGGAGACAGACTATTTGCAACTAAAGCCTAGGTATGTGACTGAAAGATACCTGCACTGCTCCCCTTTTTAATCCTGTGACTGTTTCTCAGTTTTGATGAAGTTATAATTCATCACCACAGGGGAAGGGGCAAGAACACCACCAATAATGATTCTCCTTTTAGGTGGTCACTTCCCACTTTTACATGTGCAGTGGCACCTATGCCAGCAGTATAGTAACAACATCTAAGACACCTGGTGGCAGCAATGCCACAGGCTTTACCTATGCTTGAAGACACATTCTCAGCGAGAGTCTGCTGATAACAGAAAAGACATGAGAACTGAAGCTAATGCTTTCAAGCACCAAGTTCTAGCATCATTAAACACAACTGACTTGCAACTAATCACAATGACAGTCCTTCCAGGTCTTCAGCTAGAAAAAAAATCCTCAGGCTGGCTAAATCCTCAGGTTTCAGGGACCTCGTAACTCGTGAAAAAATACAAAAATAAGTCAATTGCCAATACGAGGATTGCTGTAGAGCAGGCAGGCACTATGGACAAAGACACTAATAAAGGAACTTGGGAACACTGCTGCAGTAATGGGCTTACTAACATGGCTAAACACAGAGCCATTTTGCCAAGCTTCCTCACATTGAAGAAACAGCAGAAGTAGAATTGTAAGCATAAACACGGAAACATGAGTAAAATAACAAAGTTTACAGTTTGTCACAGTAGTACTGTGGGAGTTTTCAGCAATGCCAAAGATGACTAAAGTGCTACACTACTGCACCTCAATACCATGTGCAATACTAGAGGAAACACTCACCAGAGACAGATGCAAGCATGCTGCTTAGAGACTGGGGCAGCCAACTACACCCCCAAATCCCTCTTGAAAAGTTAAACAACAGAAGACAATCTGTACAACTCAAGATGGGCTAGAATAGTCTGTCTGGTTGACAGGCTTCCAAAGAATTCAGCCAGCATACAATTTTTGATTTCCATTTAAAATTTAAGCAGCATGAATATGACACACCTGGCCATAAGACACCTCACTTTTCCCAGGAAAATCAAACAGCAGCAAGATTGCACCACTTGTGAATCTCTACTGGATTACTGGCTTGTTTTTCAAAGCTGTATTGTGTGGGAATATACATATTAATACAAGTATTACTACTCCTCTCCCACTCACATCAGCAAAAACATTCATAGGCAAAGCAAGAAGGCAAAAATGAAGAACTGAACCAAATCCACTTCTGCAGAAAACAATGACTACAACTAATCAGTACATTGCCTAATCCCACAATTTCCTTTGCCAAACCCACACTCTTCAGAATACAGCCATGAAAACTACATTGCAGCTTCAAAGTAAATTAGGAGCTACAGTGATACTTTATCTAATCAATTCTTTATTCTTCTTTGTTTTCCATACAACAAGTAAGAGAAAAATTTTAAATGCTTGATATGAAACCTACGGCTTAGGCATGGCCTCCTCTGGAATCTCTCAGGTCCTCAGGAATCTGGTCTAAGAATGGCAAGCAACTGTTTAGGCTACTATTTCTATTCTAAGGTTGCTCTAGGCAGTATTTGTTTCCTTGCACAGAAGTCTGGAAAAAAGATGGCTAAAAGATTTATTTAGTTTATTCATCCCTAGAGACTAAACATAAGGCACTGTAATCAAAATGCTGGGTTTGTCTATTTTCACTTTAAAATTGCTTTTTGATCCATGAAAGATAAGTGGACAAGTTTGCTATCTGATATCACTTCACAATAAGGCTTATGCTTATTACATACAGCTTATTACAGACTTGAAGTGTTAGCTGAACTGAATTTTTGATGAGCTATTAACCAGCTGGACCATCTTAACACTTGGCTCAGATACCTCATTAAAAGTTTTGATGTTCATGTCACTTCTCATTTTGCAATTAATTGATTGCTTTGTCAGTAAGAGGGAAGGTGCATACAATCATCTGTTTAATTTTACTATGAAAATTCAGTTCTCCATTCAGGGGTTGACAATACTGCAGGAAAAAAGCCTCCTCCACAATCCATTTGGGCTGCCTTGCAGACTGGTTCATGCATTTCTACGTGACTGTTAAGAGTCCTTCTATGAGTACATACATGCCTAGAACATTAAGGTGAGTCCTTAAGTGATTTTGATAAAGGCAAATCAATTTAGAGAATCAAAACCACACTACAATTCTTTATCTTACATGCTTCACAAAGCTATTTGAGAAGGGAAAGAGTTAGCTGCATCTACTTTTCAGTATGCAGAAGAGTTGCATCTATATGCTGGTTAGAAATCATGCAGGAGTGTCAAGACAATTCCAAAGACTTATTAAAAAATGATCAAAGTAGGATGCACACAATAATCTGTACCTCTGACTAGCAAAAATCCCAGCATAAAGCCTGGAGGCAATAAATTTCAACTGTCTACACAAGTATTTAGGCAGCTGTAAAATGAACTCATATCAGCCTGCAGTACACACTATCTTCATTCAACTTTACATAAAACTCAGATACATTTATCACATACGCAGCCTGATTACACTAGAGGAGTTACTCTTCCCAGTTTTGCTGCTTCTGTAAAGACATCCAAAAAAGCATTTCATTTACAAAATTACTATCAGTTTTGACAGGATGACATACAAAGTCTAGGACAAGTACTGGCAACCAACAGAAAATCCATACAATAATCACTAAAAAACTCCTTGCCAGGCATTTCTTGTTCATAGAAAGATCTCTTCCAGTGATCCTTCAGGGATTCATTCTAAGTCTCCCAAATAATTGCCAGGTGCTCTTCAAGTTCTTGCAAGACAGACAAAATCAAAGAGATCTCATGTAGGAAAGGACCAAAGAGTTCCAAAACCAGCAAGTTTTACAGGGTGACAAAAATATGCACTCTAGATGAGGTCTCAGGAATCCCCTGCATAAATACTAGTATTAGTACAAGCATTTCACAAGCATAGAACTCCTGCAACATGTTCAAGGAGCAGTTTTAATTTTTTTTTAACCTCACTGCAATGATGTTGTCTTCCTGTGATCTACCAGAACGCCTGTCTTCATTTCAGGTTTCTCATAAAGGCAAGGAGTAAAACATTTCCCATGCTTACCTGTTAGGTTCTTGCACCACTTGCATGTTTTTCACCATGATACCATATGCATTAGGGATACCTATGATTTATAACACACCATATACCTCTTCCTTGCCAGGCATCATACAAAATGTAGATCAAAGAAGCCACTCACAAAGTCAGAAATATTTCCAACAATAACAAAAGTTCCACTAAGATTTGAAAAATATGTACCTCAGCTTTCATAGAGCAAGGAATTTGAGAGTAGTTGGGTCAGGAGAAAGTAAACAAATACTTTAGAGTAGACAAGTGGTAGGATGAACAGCAAAGATTACTGGCATGATTATGTGCACTTGGCATCCAGAAGCATAATTTGCCTTACAGTTCAACTCTGAACAATTTTTAAATGAGTTAAAATATAAGACAAAACAGTGTAATGGAAATGCAGATGAAGAAACAAGTCAGTTCCTATCACCTAAACCAACAGAGGATACAATTCATAAAACACCAAGTATTTTGCACTGTGACAAATCAAGGTAATAATATCTGCACACCTTGGACAAAAAAGGACTTTTTTTTTTACAGCTTCTGAAAAGATAAACCTGTTATGTGCTGGATCAACCCACAAGACACTTTGACAACCAAAATTTAGTGTTGTAAAACAGAAGAGATCAAAGACTATTAACAGAATGATCTCCAGCATGATTCACAGCACACAGCTAGGAAAAGGTGCTAGAGGAAGATTAAGATGAATATTCAGGACTTCTTCCTTGGACTCTGGGGACTACATAGGGTAGTATCATCACTGGCAAGGCTATTCTGTATTAATCACCATAAATCATCATTTTCTGATGATTACAAATGGAAATATCCTGCAGTGCCAGAAGACCAACCACAACCTAGAACACCACAGATACTCACCACAACCTATCTATGAATCAGCTATTCAGACTGCTGTATCCTATTCAAAAAGTCTGTTTCTTATTACTTTGTGCTTTAGTCACACACTGTCTGTCCTTGGTCTGGTGCCACTTTATTTCAATTGTTTGAATAGGAACACTGAAGGAATTTCTTAAAAGACAAACTATGCCTGAGGATGTCATGTTCCAAAGGGCCTACCTTAAATGGGTCATCACAACCTGTAAACAGACTTCCCTGCTTTCATTTTATCTCCAACTTTGTCACACTGAAAGTCTACCTGCAGATCAAAACTAATTTTACTTATGAACTAAGGAGCATTATCCAAAAAAAGAAGTTAAAAATATTCAAATACTCTTTCCACCGAGTGAAATATCTGATTCTGTTTCTGTTCTGACCTGCTCTTCCTATACTAAAACTATTAATAATTAACCACATTTAATATTGGAAAAAGTTTCCTTAGCCAAAATGTTATCTGAGAACATTTTTAGCACGACAGCTCCATCTGAAACACACTTATCTGTTCAGCAAGCCTGCATACACAATAAGCCATAGAAGCTGGAATTAATATAAAAGTTGTCAGAAAAGCTGCAAAATTTTTCTGGTACCTTGCTTTAGTGGCAAAATCTACATTTCTGTGGGGATAGGAGTAGGTAAGTAGACTTGAGACATTCCATATTGCTGTTTAGATTCCTTGCCCTACCACACTATTTGAAACTACACCATAGTAAAACAATTTTAATTAAGCTAAAGACAGTATCATAAAGGTAATAAATATTCAGAGTTGGTTTTAGTCTCAGCTCTACTAGAGTAATTACTGAAACAAGTACACAGGCTTGAAGGTCAGTTGAGAATCACCTTTCCCCATTCCTGAGACCAAGGCTACACAAAAGCCCTTTTTTACAGGCAGAGGCAGGACTCAGATCTCTTGACAGGTATCTAATATTCATCTTCAGATTAAGAGCTTTCTGTCCAACTACCAGACAACAGGATGTGAGTAGAAGCAGGATGAAGTCCATACAAGCAGTACTGTGGAAGCACCTAAGAACCAGTTCTTTGGCCATCCTCCACTGCCACTCCCATATTTTCTTCAGTTACCTCAGAAACAATCCAAGTGCCAAGATAAGTTCTCCAGTCAAAATTCTAACGCTTGAGTGCTTGGTATCTAGAGATATTTATAAGAACATCATTAATTCCTTCTAGAGTTTCAGAAAGCGTAATTTTTTCTCTTTAAGACCCTACCTCTACAATATAAATTCATTTTTCCATAGGATGGCTATGATCCAAATAGAGATGTACTTTCAATGGGCAGCTGTATGACATAGTCTCTTGGGAGCCCAATCCCAAGGCTTCTTTTGTTAGGGGATCAAAAGATGGAAGTGTCATTAGATAATTTTAAATCCTCTGAACACAAGAAAATCCTTAAGACATTTTCCTTGTTAACCACCATGAGGTTTTGGGCTTAGAACGTCCACTTTCTTAATTTGGGCCGAAGAGGCAGAGAGGGAAGATACGTAATTTATTTAATCTGTCTTCTAATTTCTTTTCCAAAACTAAGGGCCAAGCATAAGTGCATCTGCTGCTACAGTCTCAGAAATACTGGCTTCAGTAGTCAACAATTAACACTGGAGTAGAGTGCTAAGTTTTAAAACTCAAAAGTTATTACTAACTTCAACAGCACTGATATTAAACAGCCTTCAAGTGTCAAAGAGGGACTGGAGACCAACAGGTTGTCTTAAAAGACAACTGGACAGAAGAATCAGTCTCTAAGAGTTACAGTCCTAATGAAGTCCTCTTCAAAGCTGTTAGCAAGCTGAAAAACTTATGAACAAGCTTCTTTAGAATAAGCCATGCCATAACTGTCCATCAGAAACAGCCATTACCCCTTGTGATTTCACTTTCCAAGTAGTAAAATCCAGACTGCATTGCAAACAAGGAACTGCAGTTCCCCTTGCTTGCTCTTGCACTGAGCACTTTGAGTACAGAGGCTCCTAGTTTTTTGATGCTATTTTAATCTCTCCAATGCTTCCAACACATTTGGAATTTCAGAGACACTTACTTGTAATTTGCTATTTCAAAACACTTTCTCAAACAGACCTGGTTCATACTTAGTCATCTTCTAATGAAGGTTCCCATAACCAATCGCTTTGGCTCTACATCTGCAGAGCAAATTAATGCTCAATCCAAACCAAACCAAAATAGCCTGATTACTTTCAACATACCTAAACTGCTGACTCAGGCCCAACGACTCCATTCCAGAATTAGTCACACACATAATGCTGTAAGGTGGAAACTGAAATTTGTGCCACTATGAACTCTTCTTATCTCAACTGACTTCAGCATGTTTGTACCTAAATAAGGACTTTGCAAGATCTGTTGGCACTGATCAAACTCTGACAAAACAAGAATGCTTCTCTCCAAAATTCATGCTCTTCCCAAAAAGAGAGACAGTAAAGAACACTGAAGACTTAAGATCACAGAAGACATTATGGCCACAGGTACCCAAAATTGATTTTTAAAAAAATGGAGGGAACAATTTCCAGGTAATTCAAGGGATGAATGCCTTTAGCTCTGAGCTAAATTTTCACTTCCTAGGAGGGGCAAACATTAGACATAGCACAGACCTGGCTCTTAGCTAATTAAAAAGCAATCCCCGTATGATGTGCTAGATACTAAGCACTAGAACAAAACTAAAAGCAGTCAAGTACTACTCTAATTATAGCTATGTTTAGCCTGTTTAGATTTTTATCAGTTGTTTCATTTGCTTCATTTACATACATTTCTCTGGACTTTTATTTTTGTCCTCCCTCTGCACATCCATGACTACTATAATTTAAAAAACCCAAACACTTCTCTAACTCTGCAGTCTGTATAGCAACAGTGTCTGCTGGTGGCCCTATTTCACTCAAGCCTTGAACATCAGGAATCCAATCTGATTTGGAAAATCCAGTTTTTAAAAGGTCAAACTGTAAATATACAGACTAATGTATCTTAAAATACATTAGAAAAGGATACAGATAATTGCCAAATCTGGTAAATATCTATATTCCATTCTGTCCATATAATTTTCCCCTCAAGGCTTATGGGAGAACAAACAGATTTTAACAATTTTATTATTTTAAAATAATAAAACTATCGCTTTGCAGAATCCAAATTTACTATAAAGTCATTTCAGCAGTGTATTTCCATAGATGTTTTCATCACACTAACTACATACCACTACCAAAGCTAGTTCGTCATCTGAACACTACAGTTAATAACTGCAAAGTGTGTTCCTTCAGCAAAAAGAGGTTGTTGTACCATAATAGATTTTCTACTTGAAAACTAATTCCTGTTCCTCTAGAGAAAACTGTCCTTGTGAAGCAATCCACTTCTGAAGATATTACACTTTACTATCTTAAACAGATGCAACACAAACAAGCAAAGTGAAGTATAATGTAATTTTCTATCTTCCGTTTCCCATGCTGAGGGTTTGACTTGCACTTGCTGTACAAAAAGGAACTGCACATTTGTAAAACCTAAGGCCATAATACACTCATTGTGACTCAAACAAACTGGTCCATACAATGTCATATGGATGCCAACACAATTTACCAGCAGACTAGAATTTTAGGATTCAAAAACCTCATAATTTCCAAGTAAATTTAATCTAGAAAATGTGACTTATTTTAGATTTTTAGCATCTGAAAGCTATGGAAATGCTACCTGGAAATTATTTCCTCAACATAAAGATAACCTACCTGTCCTAACGCTGCTTTTAGGGCCCTGCTTCACAACTCCAAAATATATAAGCTTAAAGCACCAATGGATGTAGCAAAGCAAGCCCTTTCCTCTGAATCAGCTATTTATGATCTTGGCAGAAGCTTATTAAACCGTTAAGCTCTAGACAGAGACTTGGCTTGAAAATTTGGAGCCCAGGTGGTTAAGGTACACAGCAGCTGGGCAACTGAAAGCAGGATCTTATGGCAGGAATCAAACATAAGTACTGCTACCTTATGTACTAGTTCCATGTGTCCTGTTAAGAATTTAAAGGCAGATGAAGAAAACCATTTCTGAAACACAACATACCTGGAAGAAGCAAGCTGAGATTTATGCAGACAAAGCAACTCAACCAGACAACGTTCTAGGGTTTTTTGGTGATGTTTTGTTGCTCTGTTTGGGCTTTTTTTGATTTGGGGTGGGGGTGGTTTTGGCTTTGAGTCTCAAAACGCTAACCGCAGACATTAAAAATATCATAGAGTACCCCCTTGAACTACAAAGCTTTTTAGACAATCAGGCACAATTCCTCTAAATCTTTGAGGAGCAGGTGGTTGAACTAAAACACAGACAATTTCCCTGTTTGGTTGTTTTTTAGTGCCTGTAGTTATTGGAAAATTTTATTTCATTTTTAATTCAGTTTCAGTCCTATGCACTGCAATCTTCACTAATCAAAGACTACAGCCTCAGCTTTATGTTCATTTTCTGTAGAGAAGCTATTTTAAGTTTATGTCCATGCCTATTCTCTGTTTTAAGTGTTTGGTTTGTTTTTGGTTTTTTTTTCCTGTCATGTACTTAGCACTCAAGGTTTTTTTCTTAATGGCACTTTGTTTCACATTATGCTCAGCAGGCCATGCAACAGATTGCATTTTGCAAATAGCCAATGGCCATTGGCAGACTTCCACATCCCCCCCTTTCTCAATATTATTGAAATAAATCAAGGTTTATTTGCACATGGATGGCAGCAATAACCCTTTGAAACCTACAAAGTCAAGTTCACCCCCTTAATTATCAGTGTCAAGTAGATTTATTGTGAATCTCATTCCACTTGATTCATGGTTAGCAATGATCACATCAGGTGTCTCAGCTTTTTGCTGAGAGACAGACTGAGGATTACCACCTGGCCAAAAAAACATGGGTAATAGTCTGGATAAATGTTTTTATCTAATGAAAAGACAAAAGGAAAGGAGATAATTGTAACATTTCAGAGCCATCCTTTTAGCTGCTTTAGGAAAAGCATTGGTCAAATCCAGCATTAGCAGCTGAAGAATTATCATCAGTATAAGAGGACTTCTGCAACACTCTAGAAAAATAATTATAACTTCACCTGAAAAAGGAATTTGCCTCTAAGTGAATCAACATTATTCCTCCTTCTTTCAGCAAGTCAGAATTCTTCTACCAGTTTTATAGTTCAAATTTATTTTGAGTAATGCTTACAGCTCTCCAAACTAACAATTTGGTCACCAACTTGTGATCCCAGTGACTCCCAATAAACTCACAGCTGTTGGGCTGAGTATTTATACATGAAACAACTGACGTATTTCCATCTGGTCTCCATGACAAGAGGATGACTATATAGAATGGCAAATCACTACTACTCCCAAACAAAACTCAGGGAAGAGGAAAGGGAAACTGCTGAGTTGGACTGCCCTTGACCCATGACAAACAGACAACTCAGCTGTCACTTATGTTTTGGTCATTTGAGAAGCAACCGAAAGTATACCTGAAACGAGAAACCCTATTCAGCTGAAGCTCAATCTAGTCCATGGATTATTTTTTTTTCTTCCTGGAAAGAAATCTGGCTTGAGAAGGGGGAAGGGAGAAGGCAACAGTATAAGCAAATTCCCAAGAGAATCGTAAGCACATTTCCATGGATAGGATTGGTTTACCAGCTGGAAAAATCTAAGTTTGGAAGAAGCCAGCTTCAGCAGTCAAAATTTAGATGCAGGTTTTAACCATGCTCATTATACTTTCACATAGGGTAACAGAACACAGACAGAGATACAAAATCTGCTTCATTCCAGAGTGCAAGAGGGAGGAGGAAAAAAAAAAAAATAATCCTTGTTTTGCCAAATGGTTTATACAGGGACCACAGGAAGATTGAGGAAGGCCAAAGTTAGCAAATAAAGCAAAAAAACAGCACTGGCAATGACTGATACATGTTTTGTTGGGGAGGAGGAATTAGAATACTTCCTGAACAGGTAAGAAACAAGAACAATTACCATTCCCACACAGGAACAAGAGAAACAAAAGATACCATTTCCCTGCATATTATTGCCAGAGAAGATAAGGACAGAAGTCAAAGGGAAAGTGGAAAATATTTTCTACATCATCAACCAACTCATTCTTTCCATTCTAAATTCCAGTGCCAACTTCCTCAGCTTTCATATTCCTCTTAAGTGATAAAATATATTTAAAACATCACTATGCTTACAGCTTGCTGCTTTTTAACTGTACTCATCCACACCAGCTTAGTTAACATTCCTATTAGCTAAGTCATAACCTGGTATTAATCAGTAATTTTAGACTGAGTAGTTGTGTTCCTTCAAATTTTACAAGTTTACCCAAACCACGTGGTTTGTTGCAAAAAGTTACCAAGATTAGAAGTTGAGCAAGATATGGTCTTGGATGTGAAACAACAGTAAAATCACAAAAGCATACTTTAGAAATACAGTATTATCTTATGAACTGCCACATTGGAAGCCACATCTGTTTTCTGACAGAGGTCAAACCACTGAAGAACTGTAGTGAAGCAAACCTTCAGTTAAACAACTCAGAACACCAACCAGCAATCTGCCATAACAGTAAATAACAGAGGCTACCACAAAAAGAATTTTGGGAATTAGTTTGCTGATGCTGAAAGTACAGCTAGCTGCTTTACCACAACTAACCTAGGCTTAATCCCTTTGGTTAGCCTGACCTAATTAAAGCTACTTTAACTTTCTACACAAAACTGAGCCATTTCTGTGCTTCACCATTCAAAATAATTATTATTTCCACTAGTATGTGAAAAAAGGCCTACCAGATTTATTGCAGATTCTTCTGAATCAGTTTATCAGCCATCTCCAATTGAAATCCCTACCACTTACACAGTTTTGAGTCTAATTGTGCATTGTCACAGATGCCAAGGAGTAATGGGATTTTACAGTGTGGGTTTATCATGCAGAAACCATTTCTAGCATAGGTATATTAGGAGTTTTCCCAATATCTCCATATTTGTGGCAGCAATGCACTGCTAAGTTTCTCACTCTCGTTCAACTCAACATTTTAGAGCTCTTTATCTAGAAAACAGATCCAGAAAACTTCCTGGAAAGCTAGATCTCTACTAGCAGCTAGGCCACAGATGATGGTTTGGGATAGGTGTCTCTCTAGTTCAAAAAAAAAAAAAAAACCAACCCAAAAAACCAACCAAACTCTAAACACCTAAATTATGGTCATAGAATTTTTTGACACAAACGTGCTGGCTCACAATCTACTACAAAACACTTAAAAAATAAGAAAATAAATCAAAATATATAGCAACAAAATGTTCATCATTCCTGAGTGCTGCCTTTCTACAGCTGAAAGACTGAATAAATACATATAATGACTTCACATGTTTATGTAAGTTACACAAATATTTAATCCACATGTCTAAAATAAAAAATAAGAGAAATTGTTATGTCACTATTTGGTACCTTATTCAATAAGATACCACTAAACTAAGAACAGAAATGGAGGTAATTTTGACAAAAAGGAGTAAAGAAATGCACAAGTAGTGTTATATCATCATTGCTTTCAAGAGCTAGCCATTAAATAGCATTGTTTTAAACTTGCCTGGTCTTAAAACTTTAATAATTCATGCCACTTGGATCGTAAGAAACAAGGAGTTTTGCTGTTTTGCACCTTTGTCTTGTAAATGCCCTTTCAACTCTCAAAGTTCATTAGAAGAAATCATTTAAGTCAAAAGCAGTGACAGATTTAAGAGTCTCCAACATCAATAAATCAAACCTCAATTCTGCCTGCTTCTCTGGGATTCACTCAAATAGAGAAGTAAGATTTCACACTTGATAGGAAAATTACTTTTTTGAACTCTAGTCTCAACAGACCTATTCTTCCTATTCAAAGTGCTATCATACACAATTAGTCATGTTCAGTTGCACTTCTAGGCTGTAACTTGTGCTACAGTACTGTTGTGGCACTTTTTTAAATTTCCTTTTACCCTCCTTATACAGACACAGTTCCACAACAAGCGCTATATTCCATTTGATGTGTCTACGTAAACATTTTGGAAACTGAGGTCACCAACTACAAGAAAAACCATCAGTCTCTCAAAAAAGCAAAAAAACCCAAGTCAACAGGTTTTAAAGACAACTATTAGTCTAACCTGACTGTAGCAAGTTTTGCTTTAGAGGCATACTACCTGATAATAAATTAAGCAGCTCATTGGGGCAAAACTGGTTTTTTATTATTAACACACAGATAAAAGGGACAGATTACAGACTATAGGGCCATTCTTAAATAGCTGCATTACAATCTAAAGGAACTGGAAAGAACTGTACTCCTACCTAGGCAGAAATAATGTAGTCCCTAAACACTTATTACATACTTGTATTTGTTCTGTACATGAAACTTACTTCAAGCACAAATGCAACTGAAATATTTTCACGTTCTGCAAACACGACTACAGCTTCAAAGGCCAAGATGCATGCTTTCCCAGATGAAGCTTGAGCATTAAAGATGGCTTTTTATGACAGATCTTCAGGTATAGACCATAGGCATTGAAGTCTTAGGCAGCAACCTCTTCAACTTAATTCTTGTTGTTCCTGAGGGAAGTATGGAGCCTCTTAGATAAATTCAGACTTGTATAAGATCAGTAAAGGAAATCATTCCATCACCTGAATTGTCTCACAGATGCCATCAAGAAGTAAAAAAGAATTCAAATTCAAGTGCCCTGTGTAATTCCACCCCCCAGGTACAGATAACCTGAAATGCATCCTGCTTTTGCCTGCAGAAAAAAAGCTCGGGCTGCATGTAAAGGAAGTAGAGAAAACCACAGGGAAAAAAAAAATTAAAAAAAATTCTAAAACTACACTTCAAGTCTTATTTTTGTATCAGACATTTCTGCAGTTTCTCTCTATTTTCAGCAAACTGTTCCTGGCAAACTTAACACCTTACTAAGCCCCAAATCACAACAAAAAATGAGCCATTATATTTGCTGTCAATCTCTACTTGTCTACATCCAAAAAAAAAAAAACCAACAAAATTCATACAACATTTCTTTCTTTGTCTGAATGGACTGTTCCTTGAACTCTCCAATTCCAGTTTCGTCTCTATTATCAAATCTATTCCTCAGTGATAACTCAAAGACTCAAGTCCAAATGAGCTACAGCAAAGCAGTGCACATGATGATAGCATCTTGCATTTTTATACAGATACACAAATTAAATTTCACAAATGAAAGCATACCGTTGATCAAGAGGGGAAAAAAAGAAAAGTTCTGCGGTGGAAATATCTGTGAGAATAAAAGTCTCACTCAAAAGAAGCAGATTTGAAAACAGACATGGTAACATTTTGCAACATTTAAGCAAAACCTGCTAACAGTTCAGAAATTGACATTAACAGATGCATATTACGTAAGTGCACACAGATTTCCAGATCCTTAAGATAATCAGTCTGGATTGCTGAAGCTTTTAATAGCAATATTTGAGGGTTATTGTTTATATGCCATTAGCCTTGACTAGCATAGAAGCCGTCAAAATACCGTTCAGATTGGGGTCAAACTTGTCAGTAACAGTCAGCAAAGCAGAAACAAGTCACAAGGTCACTTTGAGAGAGAAGTATCCAAGGAAAACTGGGTAACATCAACAGTTGGATACTCAAACTATCATGAAACTATGTAACTGGGCAAAAACGGATAAAAAACACATAATTGTGAGTATCACCTTTGTACTATATTCCACTTAGCTCTGCATTCTTACATAGTTGTTTCAGTCCTACCCAATTACAAAGAGATGAGTACTCCTATTTTCAAATTCTTCCAATTGGTAGTAATAAACTCTCAATCACTTACATAGTTTTTTTTCCATTTGCAGTTTTTTTGCTTTATGTTGCCAGCACCAAATTTCTTGCAATTTTCTTGAAATTAAATTAGGAATGGCTAAAACCATCCAGATGAGAAAGATGATCTAGAACACTTACACAGAAACAACAAATCCTGTCTGTCTAATAAAGCTTATTTTCCACACCACCTGCTGTCCTGAAGCAGAAAAATAGCTGTTCAGTGAATAGCTATCAAAAGTGTCTATCAATGACTATTAGCAGAGGTGATAGGATCCAGAACATTCTGGACTATGGCTCAAAATACAGCATCCACATCACATGCCAGAGCTGCCAAAACTTCCTCTTTACTTTAATCTTGCCTGTAACACACTAAAAGGAGGCTTGCTAACTACTCACAGACTGTAAGACTTGAAAAGCACCACAGCAATCTTTCATTGATACACTACGAGTGTCAAGCCACTTACAAGACAGATGACCATCAAGTATAAACATTCTTTTGACACAATTTCTAAACTAAGAATGCAGGTAGCAATCCCAAAGATCCTGCTCAGATCCAAAATGATAAATCCAAGCTTAGTAAATTTGCCTCCCTGATTTATTTAGAATGAGTTATCCCTGTAAAAACTGCTTACTGCTTTATGTACATATTAATATTTATACAACAGTCAGGGAAAAAAAAACACAACGAAAAAAACAAAACCTACAAAAATCCATTTTTAGAAAGATGCAGTTTCCTCCACTGAAAAATAAACTAAGAGCATGTTTAGTTGCCTGTGAGCCATGTAAAGTAACGTACAGTGCTGCTAGGAATTACCCAGGCAAATCCGAAAGTGGTTTAGAATAATCTGGGTGTATGCAATGCACTTGTTAGCACCAGGTGAAAAGTTCAGAATACATTTGAGAATTCAAGTTGAATTCTTCAGATCACTGTATTCCATCCCAGTTAATTCACCCAGGCTTATTAGATAAAAAAGACAACTTGGCAATGTCTGTGATCATCTTGTTTCAACAATCTCAGGTTTAGAGGACAGACACATAAACCAGAACATCATTAACACAAGTTCATCCTTTTCTGCATGGAGCTAAGAAGTTGTGCCCATAAAACAAGAAGTGAGCAAACTCCCTTTCTCAAAGATGACCTCAAGTAAGCCACAGATTCCATCCTAGTCACCTCATTACTTGAGGTTATTCCCAAGGGCAATAATGAGTTCAACCAAAACTACACATTGAAGAAGTGCTGGTATGAAAATTCCTAAACATGTTGCGAAAATTGGAAGGTAAGAAAAAAAGGATATCTGAAGTATCTTAACTAGTTCTTTTATGTTTCCAGTCAAGTTTCAATACATAGCCAAAATCATTTTTTAAGTCAGCTAGAAGTAGTCCAGGAGACTGTAAGTAGCTCCCACAAAAATATGCATGAAGCCAGTATAAAAAGTTGAGTCTCATTCATTAGGATAATAATTGTAACACCATATATAAAAAAGATGCCTCATGAAAGACACCTCCACCAAGAAATCAATTTTTAAGCAGCACTACTAATCCAGAAATTTAGAACAGGAATTGTCTCAAGTGTATTGGAAGAGTATCTTTCCAGACACGGTGTATTCATGGCATAGTCAAGTTAAAAACCACAGAACCATTACCTGGAGCTTTGAAAGTCAAAACCAGTAACCTTCTACCATCTGTTATTAAAAAAAAAAATAAAAATACATTCCCCTTGCCAAGAGAAAGTCTTGCACCCAGCTGTAGTAGCTCTGCAAGCTTGCATTCTATTTATTCTTTTTCTTATAGCACTGATGTTACATCCATTATGTCTGCATTCCATTTTTCATAAGTTAATAACTCTCAAGACTAAGACAAATTTGAAAATGTGAACTTAAAGACTGAAATGGAAAATACTCAAACACACAACTTTTATTTCAAACACACAACTTTTATTTCAAACACACAACTTTTATTTCAAACACACAACTTTTATTTCAAACACACAACTTTTATTTCAAACACACAACTTTTATTTCAAACACACAACTTTTATTTCAACTCAACCACTACTTGGAAGAGTCAAGTAGTGATCTAAAAAAAAAAAAACCAAAAAAAAAAAAAAAAAACAGGAAGAAGCAAGAGTTTCTGAAGTGATGCATGACAGGAAGCATTAAGGCTGCCACTGCACAGCACAATGTAGGATGGAGAACGTAGGTGACAGCTGGAGCTGTGCTGTTTTACAAGCTGCTGGTATGGAGCAACAACAAAAACCCAACAAAATAAGAAAGAACATGTGGCCTGGAGGGATGTTGCTAACCAAAAGGCACTGAATCCACACTGCACTAGGCACTGCATCCATGGAGACTACCACAGATCTATTACTGCTTGTTTTATTTATTACTCTGCTAGACAGTCCTCAAAGGACTCTGTACAGGATATCTCCAGGGAGTTTTTATCAGGTGGAGGCTTTTCTTCCCCCTCCCCAACAAAGAAAGAGTACAGTCTTTATACTTTTCTGTGAACTGCAAAAGTTCAGTTACAGAGTTAAGAGTTTATTTTAAAACACAACAACCCCAAACAAATCTCATTTAAAAGATTTACTTCTGCAGCTCTCAAACCTACCCGAACTGACAAATAAGAACTTATTTATTTCCAGAAGCAATGCTGCATTTTCAGAAGGTACTTATCTGATTATATTTATTGCCTCACAACCAGTCAGTTACAAATTGAACCACAGCCATCTCCAAAAGAGATATCCCTTTGAGGTAAGATTAGTCTCCTAAGCAGAGATCTCCCAACAGCTGCAGCTCCACAATGTGCTTTAGAGATCCCTTCTCTCTTTCAGGGTCACCTTTGTAAAGTCTGAGGGAGCCCGACTACTCTTTATCCTTGTGCAGGTAATTAATCTGGCTCCTTCCACACATCATTTATCAAGTTGTCAATTTTATCAATTACAGCAAAACCACTCAGAAATATGTCTGATTTTTGTTCTTTAGCCAAAGAAGGAATTTACACATCTGATACATGAAGCCAGTGAGCACCAGTAACTTGTTCTACCCTACAACATGGAAAACCAATGAAAGATCTAGGCTTCACTGCACAAAATTTCAAGCTCCCCACGTGTGCACGCTTGAAAACAACTGAAAATCCAGTGTTACCTGTGTTATAAATAGATTATACACTTACAGTTTTACAGCTTTTTGCTTTCAGTATTTTGGAATTTGCAGAACTGAAAACAGGGGGAAAAAAGGTAGTAAGGACAGAACCACAGTCACAGAAATTGTCAGATACATTTGTAAATCTACATTTGTGACAATTATGCCTCTGACCCAGATGCAGTCATGAATGGGAGGCCCATAGCTGCTGCTACAGTGGCTGTAGCCACATACAGTTATTCTTAGACTAGTAGAGTTATTTGAAAATATGATGTGAAGTACAGGGTAGGCATGGGAGTCACCATACTGCATTAGACCAGCTTGATGTGTTTCAGTAGTTTTATAAGATATATTTTGAAGTATTCAGAATCAAACTACAGATAGAATCTTCAAAGAATGTCTATTCTTTGAGGACATCGACTATTCCTTCAGAACTAGCACAATGTGATCTAGTTCCATGCTCCTCAGCCTCCTCTCACTGCACAAAGGCTTTGATCTCTCTTTCCATTTTGCTTTAATGTAGCTATAAAATTGTGCATCAGAGCTAGCATCTTTGCAGCCTAATGAGCAATATGCAACGAGCTTGAAAAAAAAAAAAAAAAATCGACTACAGGATACCACAGTTGTGTTACAAGACCTTTTTTGGTTCTCAGACTTGAAATGTGCAGCTTCTGAAATGTTCTCAGCTCAGCCAGTCCAGAAAGCAGGGATTTTTAAGAATTATACTTTGACTTCAGTAAGCTGATATTTACCACGGTGAGCCAGTCTATACTGCACAGTACAGAAGCTCCCTTCCACTGTTGTCTGTTGACCTAAAAATCAGTACTAAACATAGCTTTAAGTCTAAGAGGTACAGCTGAATCTGAAATGTCAATAGAAGCCATATATCATAGCCAAACAATTTCCTGTATTGTGACTTTTAAGTCAGGCTTTATATATTGTTACACTCAAAAATTCTGGCATATGGTCCCCATTGAGTTACATTATTTGTTGTAAGCTGCTTTTTTCAGTGCTGCCAACTATGTAAAGAAAAAAGCATTTCTAAGCTGGGACTACACTTGGTCCACAGTTAACAGAACTGCATTTTTATAACTGACTCTAGTTCATTATTCAGAAGACTTAAAAGTAAAGATAACCATATCCTCATACAGATTCACCCTCAAACCAGTAATGAGTAAGCATACCCTTCCTTGCACTACTTCCACCTCTTGAACTCATTTCTCACCCCCAAAAGCTCTCTCATATGGAAGACAGGCCTCAACATTCTTCTACTCTTCAGCAGCTCCTATCAGCAAGAAGATGCATTCATGAACTATAACTGCTGACTGACCAACCTACCCTTTTTGCCAAAGAAATACGAAGGACAAGAGTGATATAGAACATACCAGACAAGTGGTACAGTTCTCCAATGTATGCATTTTACTAGAAATGCATTTTCAACTCATGTAAGTATCTTTCAAATAAGTTACTAAATTGCACTTCCTTTAAGAGAAGACATTGTCAAAGAAGTAAGGCTTCAAATGCCCAAGAATACAGAGTTCAAAAGAGAGACCAATTTAACTTCCATATCAAGTGCACTTTTCAAATACAAGTTTTTAATTTGAATTACAGAACACAGAGCAGTAATTCTAAACACTATTCTGTACTCCAGCAAGTCACTGCACCACCCTGTATTGTTCTGTAAACCAGAAGTTAAATTACAATCTTGATTTTGAACCAACTTTCGTTGAAACTGGGAATCAGAGGATGACATATTGCCCCCAATATTTGGCTTTTACAGTCAGCTCTGTGATTTTTTCTACCTTTAGCACAAGCTTATTACTTCACATAGATAAAATTAACACAACAGGAAAATGAATCACATTTTAGCCCCAATGTTATCTGAACTGTATAGAGGTGACAAAAGACTCAGAAATGTGACTTGAAAAGACTAACCAGTTACATGATGGTACAGGAATAGTTATTTTAAATTAAAACAGTAAACAGCAGCAATAACAACTTTTGCCAACTTCTACCTAAAGAAAAGCAGTAGACCTAACTCCTACTACACTCAATTTATGAGATGTACAAAAGACAACAGTAGGAGGCACACTTGACTAAGAATAACTAGAGTTGAGATTAATATATACAGTAGGAATAAACCTATTTGAAAGCTAGCACAACACAAAATTTCCTTTCAGTAAGTATAGCTGTGCACTGGCCCTATGTAGTTGCTGCCGAGTTCTTCACAGCTCCACTATGCTCACAGCAGAGCAAGTATTTCACATTTAAATACCCTCATCCAATATTTACACCAGATTCAGTTACAATTTACTTCAGTCACACATTTGTTATGATTTTGCTACACATCTGTTAGCAACCTTCATATATTCACTTCCTTCAAATCCTCCCATTCTTCCACAGCTCAAGAAAAACTAGAGCCTTGGCCAAGGCCTCCCTTGCTGAAGATACTAAGAACACCATTAAGCCACCCACAGGGGAAAGAGCTGAAATCCAGTTTTCTCCACAGGTTCAGTAGGTCAAGCATAAGAGCACTACAATGCAGTTTGAGAGCTTTCTTGAGGATATGGAGCAATATTCTTCAGAGTACCAGCAGCAACTTGGGAGCCCAAGCTGCATTTGATAAATAGCACACCCTCCCCCTTTAAAAGAAAGCATATTGATATTTGCAGATTCCACACTTTACCATTAGAGAGCACATACATCAAAATTAGGTATAGCTGCATTATTCAGCATTAAACAGTCATTCAACCAGAGACCAAAGTATCCTGTGCTGCCCATGATCCACAGGATTCCTACTACAGAATTTGCTCCAGTAGTTAAACATGTTTAAATGAGCTGAAAGCAGCTGTCATCTTGCTTCCTTCCAAGCACCAGAGATTTTAAAGCAACTAAAGCATTCACGATATGTTAGAAAAGCCTTAAAAGAGCATACACCCATACCCTGCAGAAGTGCAAACTGTTCTCACCTCATTCTATTACATGTCTTGCAACTGAGAACTGTGATACACCTTGGTCAACTTTGGACAAGCCTGAAGAGCTGGAACAGCTTAGCATGCATAACCATGCAGCACCACAGCAGCACTCTTTAGAAGACTCCAGGACAGTTAGGACACCTAGGATGCTCATGCTTGCCAGCATGAACACAGGCAAGAAAAGTTCTTCTATTGCTAAGGAAAGCTATTTTAAGACAATTCAAAGTGTAATTATTTTTAGAGAAATGGGAATGATTTATTTTCCCTTCCATACTAAATTACACCAGCTGTAACTGATAGTTACTTTTAAGGTTCACCAATCCTCAAACCATGGCATTCTGGAATTCCAATGACAACTAAGCCTCAGCACATCTTTGTGAATCCAAATTGCATTTTGATACAAATAACGCATAGTTATCATTAACCTGTCAACAATTGTATCTTCCTAGATAAAGAAGAGGATGTACCCATTATATCAAAAAATACCAACTTCCTCCTTTGTTTTCTAAATGCAAATAACAAAACAGGACAATCTTAAAATATTAACTGTAGAGTCTAGCTCCTTTAGCAATTACTTTTGACAGCTATAAAGATCAGATACATGTTTAAAACTTGCCATTTTGTATGGAGTCTCCTAAAGAGAAAAAAGCTACAGCCTTCAGAATAATTTAAACCATGAGATATTTCTGAATGTAGTTATCTCCAAACAAAACATCAAGTATTTCCCCCTTACAAGCTTTTTTCACTCATACTTTTTGCAGTCTGTCGTTTTAAATACTACTCATTAAATTCTTCAATCAATTGAAAGCTCAGCAACATGTCCTTTACCAATGAGCTTCTTTAATAAATTACTTCAATGAAGTAATTACTTCTTAAGACAGTTTGTCCACATGGTACTGATTATGATTCTGACACTTCAACAGAAGCAATAATAGCAAAACGTGCCTGATGCCAAGCTGACAACAGTTTCTGATCAGTAAGCGAAGAGTGAAGATTAAAACAGATTTCAGGGGTTAAGGGAACTCCAAAAGCGCAAATATTAAAACTTCAAATAAAATTAGTATAAATTTGGGTGAATTATTAGTCACCTCTCAATTTAAACTGCACAAGAAAAGCTTAAGCAGTGCCCAACACAGATTATTTCGCTTTTTAATTTATAATTAATGCTCAGTTGCATACTTGAGCCACAGCAAGTACAAAAGTAGCATGGAGGAGGGGAGAATGGAGAATGCTTAGGGATCACAAAGAAAATTGGAAGCTTACTTCCAGTAAAGTAAGTGGAGAATAATGGTAATAACATAATCAACCAAAATCCTGGTAAAATGCTTAAGCAATCATCCAAAAGCAAATATGAATACAAATTGAGAGATCTCTCCATAAATTCTCTCAGTTTGACTGGAAAATTGCTTTTGAAGGGAAGAAAGTTTTGGTACAGTCACTGCAATCAATCATTTGTGACCAGCCAACTGCTTAAAAACCCCTCAAAGACTTCTGGAATTTTGATCCAATGCTCTTTTGTCTGCCCTAAATTGGATGGGAACACAGAAAATAATAAAGCCATGCTACATGAATTTCTCTATAGATTGCACCAAAACCCAACTCTAAAAAGCAATTGCTATCATTTTAATTTAATGCTGAGGCTTTGAAAACAAACTAGTACACCAGGTGTTTGTTCCTGGTATTCCAAGATCTTCCCACTTCTTTTAACCTGCATCTTGGTTATACAAGCTCTGACTCGTGTGGAACTACGGGTGTATAGACTGGGCTGCCATGGAACTATGGCCCTGCTCAGGGCAGAATTTGGTAGAAGAGTAGTGTCTCAATCCAGATTAATTTCCCAGGCATCTGGAAACATTAAACTTCAGGGATTTTTTCTTTTAAAGCTTCAGAAAGGTGACAATTACTTCCTTCCTTTCCCCATGCTGGTATCAAGTGTGAACTCTAAAACTTAGAATGGAAAAAAAATAGTTTTGAAAACCTAAACCATGTGATGCTCTACATTACTTTGTGTACATTCTAGAGTTACCTCCTATAAGAATCTACTGCCACATATGAAATGTCTAAAATTAGCATTTTAATATTTTTTCTGATAACTAAACAGTTATTTTGAAAAATTGATGCTAGCTCAAGTTGACAATCACTTAGACATCTTCCCTCAGCCTCCTGGATGCTGCATACAAGTATTTTCACAACCCTCTAAGCTACCTTTTTGCCTTTTGGAGGCGTAAAATATAAGACACTAAGAAACAGAACTGCAGTACATTTTCTGGTGATAAAGATACAAAAGTCCCCAATGACAGTATTTAAAAGAATTAAAAGGCAAACTGACTCCAAGAAAAAGCTACACCTTTCTTCTCAAGGAGCGTGCCTCAGGCAAGGTCTGCAGTTTCCTGCCTGAATAAAACAGACCTCAAGTCAATGGAGTTTACCTCCTCTTAGTACACAGACTAGCACCTGGGAGAGTGACTGTACTTTGGTAATTCACAAATTTTTATTTATTTTACCTGCAGCTCGCACCAGGCAACTTCCACAGTGGTATCTGTATCCAGTCCTTTATAGACAGTTTTGAAAGAGCCTCTGCCAATCTCGATGTCAAACTTCAAGAAGCGACCATCCGGGGAGATGCCCACTGCCTTGGTCTCAAGCTCTTCGATGTCTTCCTGCTGTGCTGCTCTCCGCTCCTCAAATTCACGGCTGGCAGCTGAGGCGCTGCCAGCGGCACTGGTGGGGGGCAGCGCCGTTGCCTCGTCCTCCTCCTCCTTGGGCAGCAGCGGGGCGGCATCCTTTGAGGCGGAGGGCTCCTGAGCGGACTGTCCATCGAGGGGAAGCTGGGCAGGCGGAGGTTGCTGCTGCAGCAGAGAGGGGGCCTGGGTGGCACTGACAGCGGTGCAAGAGGTCCGGCTGGCACACTCGGGAGGAGAGACCAAGGGAGCAGCGCTTCCACCCGAGACAGGGGCCGAGGACGCGGCGGGCTGCAAACTGGGTAGCTCCAAGGCCGTAGCGTTGGAGTCGCAGATCACGCTACGGCGGAAGAAGCGGTGCTCGGTGGCTGCCGCCCCTCGGCTGTCCTTGTCCATGGTGTGGCGGCGGCGTCGGTACTCCTCACTACGGCCTCCGCTCCCTGCTCCGCAGGCGGCTCCACCGGACCCGGAGACTCCGTGGTCGGCAGCGGCTCCCAGTTTCTCCCCGATGGAGCTGTCCGAGCTGGAACCGTTCTTGGGGGGCGGCGGCGGCGGCGGAGCCAGGAAGCGAGGCGCTGGGGTGCCGCTGTCTGCGGCGCCCCCCGACATCGTGCCCCGGGGGAGCGCTGCAAGGGCGAGGCGGCGG
Source organism: Calypte anna (assembly GCF_003957555.1). Classification (NCBI taxonomy): domain Eukaryota; kingdom Metazoa; phylum Chordata; class Aves; order Apodiformes; family Trochilidae; genus Calypte; species Calypte anna. The sequence continues at coordinate 62,260,028 of NC_044244.1, read as the reverse complement.
CGGGGGGAGGCGAGGGAAGGGGCCGGTCACTGAGCGGGGAGCGCGCCTGTCCGCGGCTGCCGTTGCAGCTGCAACAGAGGGTCCCAAGGGCTCCTTACGGCGGAGCTGGGAGGCGGCTGCTGGGGAGGCTGGGCCGGCGGGGTGGGCCCCCGGTCAGTGTCTGCATCCATCCTGCAGCGGGGAGTCGGGCAGCGGGGCCGACATGGAGCACCAAGAGCGGAGACGGGGCACGGGGAGGGGGCCGGCGGGAGGAGGAAAAGCCCAAGCACCGGGCCCGCAGAAGGAGGGAGGGAGGAGCCCCGGGGGCAGGCCCCCGACGGGGGGAAAAAGCCGGTGCCTCGCCCAGCTGCTCTGAGGCGAGGGGAGCGCGCTGCAATTATTCCCCGGCGATGAAGAGAAAGCGGGGCAGGTCCGGGTACCCCCCGGAGCGAGGGCCGGAGGGAAGGGGAGGGGAAGGGGCCGGGAGACGAGGCAGGGAGAGGGGGGCAGGCCCCGCACGCCGGCCGCGAAGGAAGCTGCCGCGCTCAGTCACTCGCACCGGGCGGGGGAGGCCTGGGCAGGCCCAGCGCACTCACCCCGGCGAGGGGCAGGGAAAGGGTCCCCGGGGGGGCTCAGCCCCGCCTCTCCGGGGCGCCCATGGCGGCCGCGGCCTCTACCTCCCGGCAGGCAGTCACCGCCCGCGCGCAGCCGGGCCGCGCTCCCTCCAACTGCAGCAACTGCAGCGGCCGCCGCCGCCTCGCACGGAGCCGGAAACCCTCCTCTTGCCCCCCGCCCGCGGCTTGCAGCCTCTCCTCACCGGGGGCCGCCCGCCGCCGCCGCTGCCGCCGCCACTGGTAAGCCGAGTCCGGGTGGCGCCCCGCGCCGCAGCGGGGAGGAAGGAGCGGGAGCCGCCGCGGCCGCCCCGCGGACGTCTCCGCGCTAAATGGCGACGGGAGCCCGAAACCGACACACAGGAGAGGGGAGGGGGGGTGAGGGGGGAGGCGGGGAGGGACAGCGCCGCCGGCCACGCCCCCTTCCGCGCCCGCCCTGCGCACGCGCGCACGCCCGCCCCGGGGAAGCGGCTCGCGCCCTCCTGCCCCGCCGCGGCCTCGGAGAGGTGGCAGCTCCCGTCCTGCACCGCGCCCCGCGGAGCGTCATGGGAGTTGTAGTTCCCGCCCGTAGAGGCGCTCATCCCCGGGCCCGGCCGAGGGTGGGGGGGGTGCCCGTGGTTTTCCCTGCCCCCGCCTCGTGAAGAAGGAGGCTCTGGGTGCACCCAGGACCGGGAGGGGATGGCGGGGCTGTGAAGTGTTGGGAAGAGAAGCTGCACGCTATATCCTCCTCTTGCCAAACCGATGAACGCGGCCGCCCTCTCCGGCGTCTGCCCGGTCCAAGGGGCGGTGTCGGTGGGTTTCGGCGGGTCGGGCCGCAGGAGGTTCCAAAGGTGTCGAGGCTGCTCTGGTTGCTTGTTTCTTCAAGCTGTATTTTATAGCTATTTAATAGATTAAATACTTCATGTCTTCAAACAACCTTAGCGATTCTTTACAACTGTGGGCAACAGTAACTCGGTGCACAGGAGGAGTGCAGGAGCAGCTGAGAGTATGGGGTTTTCCTCAGTTCAGGTCATTTGCAGAGGCATTAATTGACCAGACAGCCTAAAATGCAAATAACTGCCGTATATTCTCCATTATTTATTTAAAGAACTGGGATTTGCAGTCTTTGCCCTGAAAATGATGGTTATCCCGTGGCCGTTCCAGTGGCTGCCGCACTGGAATCAGCCCAAGGAGCAGCAAGAGCCCCTGCCAACACTGACACAAATTGGGAACTGTCAGGTTAACAGAGCAGTGCCACACACACGAGTCATCTAATTTATTTATATCATGTTCCTCTTTTGTATCAATAGACCAAAACCAAGCACTTTCCTTCTTAGGAGAGCATTCCTTTGGAGTCAACAGGAAGGTACTGAAGAAGGAGTGAATGACTTGGTACTACAGCTTTCAGGCAACTGCAAATCAAAAGCTGTGTTAAGATAAAAAAAAAAATTTAGGAAAACGTGAATGAAATGTTTCCAGCAAACATACATTTCAAATTTTTAGAAGTTACTTTCAAAACAACAGTTTAGAGGAAGTTGTGTGATGCTGATGGGAAGCCTTATGTCCTTCTGCAGAACATAACATAAATGGCCCTCTCAGCCTCCAGCCACAAAATAACAACCTGAGAAGTTCTTCATGTATAGAGTTTAATACCAAGCAGTAATTGGAATGTTGTTGCTTTTTGCTTATCTTCCACTTTTCTTTGTAACATCCAAAATGATGGCACAGACTTCACAAGGGCAAAAGGTACTTCATTATACAGCATTTCAGTAACAACTTTTGCATGGCTTAAGACAGCTATAGCTTAGCTTCACTGAACAAGTTCAATATTACTATTTAAAAGTTTATTTAAAATATAATTAAAAAAATAAACTTTTATATAGAAGTTTAGCATTATTATGAGTTTATTAATATTGGTGTACAACTTGAAATGCATTGGCACAAGAGTGGACACTCTCCAAAACAATGTTAAGCTGACTAGAGTTATTTCACTAGCAGCAAAGAGTGACTGGATTGAAACTAATTAACTCACAATTCAATATGCCACATCCCTGATGAACTGCCAGGAGCAGCAGCACCAGCAATTGGCCATCAGCATCTCTACTCCCAAGCAGCACTCAGCTTCACTCAACACTTAGCTACAGGTAGTTGTGCATCTCAGTAGATGCCAGAATGAAGCTTCATTTGTAGTATCAGCAGGTGTATCCATGCTGGCTTTATACAGGTAAGGATAGTAGGACACAGTAGCAGAGATCCAGCAGGGGCTGTCATCCATTGCCCCTGTACTCAGCTCTGGTGAGGCCACACCTCGAGTCCTGTGTCCTGTTCTGGGCCCCTCAGTTCAGGAAGGATATCGAGGTACTGGAGCAGGTCCAAAGGAGGGCAACCAGGCTGGTGAAGGGACTCGAGCACAGACCCTATGAGGAGAGGCTGAGGGAGCTGGGGCTGTTCAGCCTAAAGAAGAGGAGGCTCAAGGGAGACCTCATAGCTCTCTACAACTCCCTGAAAGGAGGGTGTAGCCAGGGGGGGGTTGGTCTCTTTTGCCAGACGACTTTCAACAAGACAAGAGGACATGGTCTTAAGTTGTGCCAGGGGAAGTTTAGGTTGGATATTAGAAAGAATTTCTTTATGGAGAGAGTGATCAAGCATTGGAATGGGCTGCCCAGGGAAGTAGTGGATTCTCCATCCCTGGAGATATTTAAAAAGAGACTGGATGTGGCACTCAGTGCCATGGTCTAGCAACCACAACGGTGGTTCAAGGGTTGGACTCGATGATCTCTGAGGTCCTTTCCAACCCAGCCAATTCTATGATTCTAAGGTCCCATAACCATCAAAGCAGTGATCTGCTTTCCTCCACTGCCCTCTCTATCCTTATTGACCCTTTGGATGGATAGCAGTAGATAGCAAACCTTGCTCCAGCTTGATTCCCCAGTGTAACTTTGTGAGGATACACCTAAAATAGTTCAGTGATAAATCATTCCCCGTGGTGTAAGCCTAGAGAGCTGTGAGGTGAATTCCACTTGCGTCACCAGGAGCCTTTGGCAAGCAGCTCCCAGCTCTGAGCCCAGCCACCTACTGTATGATCTGCTGCCCCAGGTGGGTCAGCTGCAGCTGGAGATCCACCTCCCTGTGGGCTACACATGTGGTTTCACTGAGACTTTTTGCCTGTAGCCCCTCTCCTACTCAAGTGCCTTTCACCTGGTGTTCTTAAGTATATTTCCCCTTAGTTCATTAAGCGAAAGCTTTGCAAAAGAGACCTACAGCCCAGCAGTTCATAGCCACAGGGGGCTGGAGGCAATCTTCAACTAAAAAAAATTGTGGTAATTAGGTTAAAAAGAACCTCCCCAATGTCTGATCCAGCACATTCCTTAGTACTCTTGAAAATGAAGGAGGTTAGTCCTCTGAGCCCAACCCGTTCAGTATGAGGTCCCTAACACCCAGTTCTTCTCACTGGCTCCTCTTCTAGGCAGAGATGCGTATAGCAGTCATCTCGGTTGGGGGGGGGAAGAAAAAAAAAAGCAAAAAAAAAAAAGCTGAGCAACTGACCTGGAGGTGGGAATGATGGATTTTGTCATCTTTGGCACTAAAAAATGAAAGGGAATTATGTTGGCAATTACATTTTATGTGGGTGTTGCTCTAATTTTGTCATTCTAAGAAAGAGGCGTATGTAATAGAGTGTGGGCTTGCTTTCCCTTCAATTTTATTTCTTTTAATCTGTAAAACTGTGTTTAGGTAAAATGGAAAATTTCAGTATTGCATCAAGATTTAATAAAAGTAAATTCTATATGTATTCTATGTTTAGAAACAAGTAATTAAAATAGTTTCTGTACGAAAGTTCCTCAGCCAATTAAAATTATTTCTCTCTGACTGTTGCTGTAAGAAAAATCCACAGAAATAAGGAGCCTGACTATACTTGAGAAATTACAGGCAAAGAGACTTAAACGATCTTTTGATTAAATCCAAAGGGCTGACACTTGACATAAAAATATCCTCCCTCTGTCAAGCCTCTTTAACTTAGAGTCATCTTGCTTGGAACAGTAATAGCTTAAGATATTACTCTGAATGAAGTGTGATTTTGAAGCTGACTGAATCAGAAACTTTTTTTCTGTTTTGCTTTCTCCACTGACATTTCATTCACTGTTGGCTTCCATGACCTTCCCATGTGACAAAGTATTAATGTGAAACAGCTATTCTCGCTATTCTCTATTTTCTCTTATGCAATACATTATGCAACACAGAGGGCTATGCCATAATTTTAATGCATGTGATTTTATTCCACAACCTAAGTGCTTTTCAGAGCAAACTGTCCACCTCGGTTTCACTGCACATTACCAGGTTGCAGCTAGAGTGCCATGTAACAGCAGTGATAATCTGAATTTTTCTGCCATGGTTTCTTTTCTTTCCTTGACGTTTCTCAAATCTAAGCCTCTGCCAAAGTGTTCATTTTTGTTTCTTGAAATGCTGGAAGTTAGTGAAACAAAGCGTTTCAAGACTGCATGCTTGAGAAATGAGAGTATTTAACATTCCAGTTATTTTTTTGTTTGTTTTTCCCCCAGAAAATAAAATTTAATTGGAAACTTGTTCTAAAGCCTTACAGTTTTTAAAATATTTTATCTTTACTGAGGTTTTCTACTTTTAAGTAGGTCAGGTTGATTATGAAATCACTGTAAACATCTCTAGGATCAATGGGCAGTGTAAGTCTGGAGACTGCAGTAGGTGATCCATCAGACTGTGTTGGATGGTGAGTCCTGCCAAAATCTCTGAATGTGTGTAGTCTCTCTACAAGCAGGGACCAAAAGAAAAAGAACAAGAATTACAAGTGTAGGGCTTAAAACTAAGCATCCTTCTTTCTGCTCTCCTGGCTTGCAGAGTCTGCTATTTCTGCAGGAGGATGGGTCCACACCATGGCCAGGACATATGAGCAAAGTATGAGCTCTAACTAAAGGACCAGAGAAAGACACAGCAAGGCTGTATAAGAAAGAGTGAATTCCAAGATGATGAATTTGTGTGACATTTCTTATTAATTGCTGGGGAAAATGTCAACAAGCCTGCACCATAAAACTGGAGCATAGCATGTGCTTCTTCATCAGATTGAAACCTACATTTCCCCTTCACCCACCCATCCACCCCCAACCTAACCACTAGAATAGAAAGCATAATTCTTCTTCTTTCCCTTCTTTTATCAGTTACTTGAGCTGCATTTAAAAATGTATTCTAGCCATATGGAAGTAAAACAAGGAGAGAACCAGTAGAAGGCTATACCATTGTTCTGCTACCTGTGTTTTTTTAATGATTGAATTACAAGTTTCAGTTACATTAGTAACCATTTATAGCCTACAACTCTTTGGAGGCTGCACTGCCGGCTCCCTGTTGTCTGCATCTAATCAACTATTTTATTTATAAATAGCATACCTATTTATCCAAATACATTCTCCAAGTATAATCCATTCAGATAAAGTCAAACAGCAGGAACATAATAAAAGAGCATTTAAAATAACTCAAACACAGAATTTTATCAGAGATGTGACTCAGTTATTGTTTGTGCACTATTTCAAAGTGTATCAAGCCATAATGGCAGGTGCTGGGGGCAAATTTAATGTCACCCCTGTTGGGGGCAGAGGAAAATTGTTGCTCACTTCTTTCTTGATGTCATCTTCATGGCTATTCTTGCAATGTTTCTTGACACAACAAGTTTATGAAGTAGTCTAGCAATGAGTAAGTGTTTTGGAAGCATAGTTATTTGCTGAAATCAGCATTGTGTGCTTTCTTTTTATGTGTCTTTAGTCAGTGCTGAAGATGCCTCATTTATCCTTTCTCTTTAAGGCTTTGGGGAATTCTATGCTTCACAGCAGTGTCATAACACTTCGAAAGCAAGCACAGAAGCAGGGGCACTGCTTTAATGAAGACGAGCTGTTTGATGAAGGTGGGTGGAGGGAAGTGTGAAAAAGATGGTGATGCTGTGTTTGTGACTGAATCTGTTAGTGATGCTGTGCAGCAGTCGACCTGCCCTGCTTGCTGTTCACTGCTCACAAGCTGATGAAAATCAATCACTCTCACAGCAGGTCCAGTCCTGCTCCTCTCTACATCAAAGTACAAAAATAAAACACTGCTCACTTCAGTCAAAGTAGAAGCAGGCTTATAGTCCTCATGTCCTTCAAAGGCACAGGCTGGTCCAAATGCAAAGGGTTAGTCTGTTCCTATGCCATTTATTCCAGCTTCAGTACTGGAAGGTGCTTGTCAGTTCTGAAAGGTGTTGAGCATTCCTGAAGGATAATGAGTGCTCTCCACAGCCACTGATGGCAGGGAAAGCAAGAGCACCCAGCCCCTCATGGCAGGGCTCAGCACCTTGCAGAATCGAGCCCTTGATAAGGCAGGAGTCCCAAAGAAAAAAAGGCACTTGTGACTATTTGGCTAATGGGAGGAATGTAAATCTGGAGCAACCTCCTCAGGTCATTTCCCTCCTGGCAAAATACTTGGAGTGAGGTGTGATTGGCATGTTGTGCCAATGTGTGAATGTGGACACATTCAGCTGGCTCCCCTTGCAGTCTGTTGGGACCAGGACCGTGAAATATAACACATTCTGGCAGTCTGCACCTGATCCATTGCCTGCTGTAGAGGTTTGACAGTAGTGAAAGTGTTTATTGATGATACAAGCAAGCTGGTATTGAAAGTGACTGAAACCAAAGCTCCTTACCTGCAAGACCTCTGCTACGCATGTGCAAAGTTTTCCCACTCATGTAGTTTCAGTGGTGTAGTTACAGTCTAATGAAAAAATATCCAGTGTAAACAAGCTCTTGGGAGCCACTGCCAGATGACACAGGTCAAAGCAGCTCTCATGTTGCTCAAATCTGTGCCCAAAGCTGGACAGAGAATCAGGGAGCTGTAGCTGCCTCACAGATAGCAATAAATCTTCTGCTGTTCCTGATCTTAAATGAAACTCTCCAGGGAATCTACTACATGTTTATCACAGATGTCGAAAGGCTGATGAGTGTCTTAAAGCTCTAGGTGAGGAGGGAAAGGAGATTTGAGTGTATTTGAAAACTGGTAAAACTGGAAAAGGTCTGAGTTTTCTTTAGATCCATGTGATACTACCTAAATGGGGACAGACCACAGCCCTGGTAGGACTGTCACAAATTGGTGCTGACAAATTCCATCATAATGGGAGACACAGAACTCATCGAATAGCCTCAAATAAAGAAGAACAGAAATTAATACTTCAGTTGTCTCTTGAATGTATCAATAATGCATTTAGAATATTTCAAATATGCATATATATATTACACCTCTATTTTACTGCCTTTTGCTGAGAAAGTGCTTGCCAAATCTGTTTGCTTCTGATACCAATGCAATGGTTCTGCTGTCTCAGTCCTGAAACTTTTATAGTATTTCTGTTCCATATTCTTGTTCTCTGAAAACAGTTTCCCTTTCAAATGCATCCCTCCACAAACTATTATCTGCCACCATCGGCTGGAAAGCAAAGATGTTGCCTTGTGGGGACACAAGCAATGTCACACTGAAGACCAGGCTGTGAAGCACACTACCTATTGCCTTAGGTAGACAGGACAAAGCTTCAGGAAACAGGTATGGTTAGATACAGCCAGGGCTTCAAAGCTTTCAGCTACACAAAGATTACCTAGACAGCATACAGGACAAATTATTAAAATTTTGGGGGAGTCAGAATAATTTCCTGTAGTTTTTTCTACCCTCTTTGGGATGCAATGCTGGACTTCTCCTGGTGCCTGCAACTTGAACCCAGAGCTGTTTACTCCCAGCACCTTGTACCCAACTCAGTAGCCTTTCCATTGTGGATGGAGACAGCACACAAATGTGCATTGTCAGGACCCAAATCTGCAAACACTTCAGCTGGGAAACAGTGCTTAGTCCTATGAACAGTCTCATTGACATTTTACATTGCACACAGCAGTAAGTGTCTGAAGGATCAGGCTCTTGGTGATTATCTGATTACAGGTAAAGAAGTTAAGATTCAATACAATGCTGGTCATGGAAATGCAAATCATTCTGGTCTCCCCCAAAGTACTAAAAATCCTGAATTCAAACCTTGGTACCTAAAATTAGATCCACAATCAAGTGACAGAGATTACACAACATTGATTACAAGGTTTACTAGGATTTTTAAGCAGAAAAAACCCAGAAGGAAATATAGATTCACTCATTAAGACTTCTAAAATCACAGTGAGTAAATTACTTTTTAAAAACATCTTGCATTACAGGGAATATATAATCTCAGGGGAACCAAACAGTCTCTGAGCAGCTTACAGTTTTGGCAGCAGCCCAAGATACCATGAGGCACAAATCACACAAATGTCTGAGTTTGTATAAATTCTGTACCTAACATCTGCATGAGCTTTCTTCCTAACTGTAAAAAAAGTCCTAGCTGATGCTTTCTTTCTTTTCCCAAAATTCGAACACCATATATGTTATCAGACACATCAGACAAATTACTGTGCACACAACAGATCATGTATTGATAGTCATCTGTAATATAAAACCAAGAAAAAGGAGGATGACTATGACTACAAGGCTGTGATAATTTCTTTTTTATGAAGCCATTTTTTAGCTCTTCAAAGCCTAAAGTTCTGTTAAAATTTAGGTATTATTATCATGCAGTTATTATCAAGGACTAGAAATGTTATTAAATGGGCACTATAACAGTCTATAAATATTCAAAGCATTAACCACCAGAGAAGGTTAATTGAATACAGGAAAGTAACATTAGAACTACTGGAGTGAATTATGGAATGGAAAAATGGGAAAGTTTGAATATATTTGAATGCAGAATAATTTCCCAATAAGACAGAACCAATGCTGGATTACTTGACATTGTTTCAGTGATGATCCCAAAAGAGCATTCAAAATCTACTGAGTTAAAACATGTAAGGTGAGAGACACTTTAAAACACGAAACCTAGTGCTTGCACTAAGTGCTATAAACAGACCATCACTCAGATACTGAGTGATTGGTTCATCATTGTCAGCAAATGGCATAGTTGGAAATCTTTGTTTGAAGACAAATCATGTTGCTTTACATTGCTTCATTTTCACACCCTGAATATTGACATTTTTTTGGTCGTCTGCCCCTCCTGTTTCAGAACCAAGACATAAACCCTCTCTAGTGCCTGTAAAACTGGTAACACCTGTACACCATGCCAGGATATTAAGCTGTTCATATCATTTTATCAATGCTGTTGAGCTTTGTACAGGAGAGAGGAGTAATCACCACTGTGGTGTGGTTTCTGACCTGCTTGTTAGCAGCTCAGCTAACTCAGCTGGCTGGGGCAGAGCTTTTGAAAATGTAAGCTGACAACAACATGCTCTAAATGTTGGACTAAGCAATTTCAGAGTGCTTAGCTTACTGTCTTGGGTCCTTCTTCTTTCGGGTGGCTTTGTAAGAATGAAATATTTTGCATTTAAATAGCTGATCATAGACAGACAGCATTTATCTAAAACTGTAGTATGCAATGCTGTTTTAATTGTGCAGGGGGTGCACAATTATTATGGGCAAATAATCTTTGGAATGCTAGAATCCTAACATAATTCTAAATACTTTTTGTTTGGGTGTCATTAAGCTCTCACAAAGCAAGCCAAACATTATACATTGGAACTGTCCATGTTAAATTCTCTGTTACCACTCAGAAGTTTACTTTGTGGGTTTTGAGAACATGCTAGGACCTGTAGATGTTCCATATTCCTAGATGTTTGCCTCCAAAAGGACTTCTGTACATCTAGGATTCTGGGAGGACCAACACAAAACTCTTCAGGGAGACATGCAGTGTTCCAGGTGCTATAGCCAGAGATGAGTAGGGAGTTTGAAGTGTCTGCCCATAGAAAAGTAGGAGAAAAGGAGATAAAAATTCTGGGGCATTATGAATTCAGGAGGACGATGAAATATGGAGGCAGCAGGTAAAAAAAAAAAAGGTTGCTGAAACCCATACAAAAGTTTTTGTATTTTTTTCTATTCAGAGAATGTGGTTTTCATAGTACAAACAGACATCACCACTGATGCTACATGATGGTCTTCTTTGTCAGAAGACCAGAAGATTGCTGAAAGCAGACCACTGCACATATTCATGGTGCCATGAGAAAGGAACAAGAAGACCTCAGTTAAGCACAAGTAACCCACATTCCAGCAGCGTCAGTTTTTAGCTTTCAGTCTAAAAACTATGTCTTTTTGTTCTTCACACGTACCAGTATGAAGCTGCCCCACTTACCCATTCAATGCCATACATTCTCTGTGGTCCTTAAGCCATTCACATCTTATTCAGGTGGCTGAGATGACTGGTACCTCTTTCTTAGCCATCTATGGATTGTTTTCCTGCCTGAATCCCAGATTGCACAATGGCCATGATTGCTGCTTACCTAATGTTTGTTATACAACCTGTGACAGCATTTTTTCCTCGCTGCTCTACAAGAGGAAGTGGCATTTTGTCTGAAATGCTGTGCTGAGTGTCAACATGAGAGGTGTTCTAAAAGAGCTGAGAAGTATGCTTTCAGGAAAATGTTTCCAGGCCTGCTTTCCCTCCCACATCCAACTGTGCTGAAATAATCAAATGCTATACCACTTATACTTGGGAAGAGGATGACTAACAGCAGCTAATTGCTGCTCAATCTGTTGCCCTCCGCCACTGTTGGTCTGAATCACACCCGCTGGCATCGAGGGGCACAATTTGCAGTGCTGGGCTCTAGAGGCAACTTGACTTACAGGGTCCTCCTTGGGAGGCAGTGACAGGCACAAGGACACATACTAAGATCTTATCACAGAGGATGCTGCCACAGATCTGACTCAGCAGATGGCCTGAACACACTGGTTCTGAGCCCTGTCCTGTCCTGCTGGGGGCCTTGGACCATCTCCTGTCCTGCTGGGGGCCCTGGACCATCTCCTGTCCTGCTGCATGGAAAGGAGAAGGTGGTTACTAATTCCTTCCTGCTTCGTGCCACTGCAGCAGAGACTGAACCTAACTCTGTGGTACTGGATATTAGATTCTGTGCTCTCCCCAGTTTGCTGCTGCAGTAGCAAAGAGTTGGCAGAGGGCCTTCTGTATCATACTTGATCTGTTGACACTTGCAGCAGTGCTGGACTCTGACACTGTAGGAGTTTCTGTCTGGAGAAGTATGGTAGCCCTTCCTGCCTCCTTGTTCCACTCCCTATGGAAAACCTCCCTCTTGTTTTCCCAAATTCTGGGCCAAATAAAATATACCGAAATAACACTAGAGACAGAGAAGGAATCTCTTGCCTCAAACTTGGCCTCGGAGCAATACATTCAGCCATTACTTGTCTCACAAATGAAGTCACACGGGTGGAATCCAGGCAGGGTTTCATCAGCAGGGACTGCAGGTTCACCCTAGCTGCTGTGCAGCCCCTTGCTTGTGGTGGGCAGAGTGACCATTTCTGCCTGTTTTCATACTAGGTTGAGCTCATGAAAGCCCAAGCATTATACTCTTCTGCTGGCTAATTTAAAACTTTCTAGGAAAGAAAGGGCTGGGAGGTCTTGACCTATGGTTGTGTAGTCGCCTGCTGGTCAGTGTGCTGTGATGATTCAGCATTGCATGGAGAAGAGGCAGGAAAGCAACATTTTTTATAGCTGCTAGAGATCCTGCCTCACTCTTAAAGCTTTTTATTACTGTGGGGATGTTTTCCTGAGTAATCACTTAGTTCTGCTGCACTTCTATAATGTATTCAACACATGAAGTGTGAGCTGGAGGGTGGCTTTCTGTAGCATAGCCCGCTCCCCACAAAGCAACCATTATTATCCTGCTTATACAGAGCACAGCTCTCTTACAGGAAACATGAGAGGCAGCAAGGCCCCACACAGAGATGTTACAGAGCATCCTTTTTCACTTACAGTTCCTCAGTGTCATTCCAGACTCAGACCATTACATCATCTAACACCATCAAAGAAGCTGAGCTGATGATGTAGTATAGTACTGTTCTTTACTAAGAAGAAAGGTAAGCATTCTTATCAAGCTTCTGTCATCATTGTCTCACCTGGGGCATATTTAATGCATCATGCTCCTACACAGTTAGATTAATGGTGTGGTCCCTTTAAGACAGGCAAAGGGATGTCTCAAAAATGCAATTTCTCAGTCTGTTTCTGCTGACAGGCAGCAAGCTCATTTATGGCAGGTGAGATGCCTGCCTCCATTTTCTCCTCCATTCTCTTACATTCCTCTCCTCATCTGATACTAGTCTACTGTTTTCAGTAGATGGAAACTGCTTAAATGTATATCTCATATTTGTTATCTTAGAAAGATTCCTCTGATGGTGTAGTAACCTCTCAGTGGCAGCAGTATTTGGCTGATGTCCAGGAAAGGACTTTGTGTTGCTAGCTAGGTTTTCACACTTGACTGTAATGTGGTCTCATCTTTATATGGCAACACTTCAGTGCTGATCCTGAGACCCTTACTTGTGGATCTGTCAGTTAAAACAACCAACTCCAGACCACAGCAGTTCACACAGTGTGCTCTGGATATCTACAGAGACTTCAAGGTAACAATTGCCTGAATGTGCATAGGATCACTGGTTAAGCAATAAGAATAATGTTTTTTTAAATCAAACAGTAAGATGTTTTCCTGCCACACAAGTCCTCCTTCTCTTACCTAACTTCCTCCTGTGTGAACTCCACGTTTTCTCAAGTAATTCCTGTCAATAACCTTTCTCTTGCTTTTGTATCCTATGCCCCACATTCTTTGGATTTTTCCTAGACATGTTATGGATGGGATTTTTCACTTTTTTTGCTTCTTCTTATCACATTCCTTAGCTCTTGCACCCAGCTCTTCCTGGTTAACTGGTTCTCCACCTCTGTCTGCCTTTCTATCCTTCCATCCCACCTTGGATGTCATCACCACCCGCCTTCTCCTCTGAGCCTGCAAAGCCTCCATCAGTGGAGACCTTTAAGAACAGGTTATGCACACACTTACCAAAAATAGCATAAGTACAGTTCATTCTGCCTTTGGGCAGGAAACCAATTAAAGGACTTAGTGAGGCCCCTTCCAGACCCGCATCTTTCTGATTCTATTATCCTTTGCATTAGTGGGAGAGCAGTAATGGAGCTACACTTCTTGGCACAAATGTTTCCAAGTGATTGTTATCCTGGACACTTGGTCTTGCAGCTGAAGCTCCCCTTTTGGCTATCTGCAGGGTAGCACAGGCTGCAGCTAGTATCAGGGCTCAGGTTTGCCATTTCAGCTTCAGTGATGACTTAAACATCTGAGCTTCTTCTCACCATGGAGTTATCAAATTATTTTAATTTTCAGACCTTCTGTGTTTTCCAAGTACAATGACTGCAGATACTTCTTCTAGGGTCTTTCTCTTAAACTTCCCTGTGAATTAGCAGCTATTCCCTACCACTTTTATTTTGGACTATTTGAGGCAAACATCAAATAACTGAAAATGCACAACCCCAGCAGTGATCAGCTGAACTGCAGATCAGTGAACTATTAGAGAATAGTTTCATTCTTTTTGTTGTGTTGTGTAGGTTTTTTCTCATGCCATTCTGATTAGATTTGTATCTGTCTTTTCTGGTAATTCTGCAGGTAACGCTGGCAGCATACAACACTACACAATACATCCTGCAGCCATTCTGAGTGTAGCTACTTCAGCAATCAGCAGATGAATTTGCTGTTGGCTATGCAGGTAGCATAGCCTAGTTAAGAAATGAGGTCCTTCAAAAAGTACTAATTTTCTCTTGTATTAAATTCCTTGGCAAACAGGTTTATAAAGAGTGAAAAAATTGCTTTGCCGCGAGTAAAAACATTCCAGAATGAATGCCCCTTTATACCCATCCAGCTGCAAATTGCTGTTATCTGGTCAGAACAATTAGCCTATTATACATCTTCTTAAAACCTGATCCCAGCCCATCGTCTTGGAGCCCTAAGTATAAAGCCATCCATTAACTTCCTTATACTTTGGATCACCCTACAAAAACAGCTTGGTGTTCCAGCATCCTTCCCAATGGGGTTGCTCATTATCAGCTATCAGCTTTTGTGCTAACAGTTCCACACTGGGTACAAAAAAGAAGCCAAAGGGTTTGCCTGCAGTTTTCTATTATTTTAAGCGCTCTGGACTGAACTTACATCAATATTGTTATTGGTGTACTTAAAATAATAGCCAAAAGAATAGATGACTGGAAAAAGGTGAGGTGGTTTGGGGAGGAGGAGGAAATGCCGATGCTGCTGGAAAAAACAGTTTTTTTAAAAAACAAGTGTTTCAGTGAGGCAGGTTTTACAACAAGCACCACCAACTTTTATGGAGTTGCTCCTAAATTGTACTAAAATAACTGAGGAGAGAGTAGGAATTTTGTAGAGGTAGAAAACAGTTAAAGTATATGAAAAATTTCAAGCAAAATGTATCTTGTTTTCAGAACTCAGGTACAGACAGTCCAAAGCTCAAGAGGCCTTCAGGCTTGTGTAACCCTCTGAAGTAAATCCATGCAGCTCCCTGAGCAGAGAACTAAAAAAAGGCATTTTTAAAATTAAACATCTGACTACTGTATAGTTTCCTGAGAAAATTAGCTTGTCCCTGTGCTGTTGGCCAGTATCTATCTGTTCACCTTTGAAGTAGAACGTGTACTTTTGAGTGTACTTTTGAGTGTACTTTTGAGTGTACTTGTGAGTCATAGCGATTAATTTATTTTCTTCTTGCCTATTCCTTGAAAGTTCTCTGGCTAGCCTTTATTCTGAGAGGGTACTTGTAAGTGTAAAATATGATTTTATTTTTTTTTTATTTTATTGTAGTTTTGCTCTGTTTTATTTCCTTAAGTTCCTTTCCAGTGGTTCAGTTCGCTGTTTTAATTATCCATTTGATCTCTGTTATGTTAGAATACAGGAGCACCTCAGATAGATAACATTTAAGCAGGGACAAACAAATCTGAGAACAAAATCTTGTGATGTGAATGGAATGTTGGTTGTTTTGGTTTTTTTCCCATCGCTTCCGAAGAAAAGCAAATGGTTGTCACACCCTGCTCCACACGTGAGACAGCACACAACAGGCTGCTCCTCTGTCTCCCAGTGCTGCTGCTAGCACCACCCATCTCTTGGTATGAAGCCCCCCTTCAAAAAAAAGCCCAGACTTAGGGTGTTAGGGACACCGAAAGTAAAATAGCAGCTTCCTTTTTTTAGGTAGGGTCTGGCAGAAGGACACGCTGTCCTTCTCCCTTGCTGCTGCTCATAGCAGGGCATGCTGGCTCTCTAAGAAGCTGGCAGAAGCAGCTGGTCCAGCTCCTTAATGAAAAATACACAGGTGCTGGGAATTTGCCCGAGGGCATAGGTCCCAGATGAGAGATGCAAATAAGGAGGAGAAGATGCAACACTTCGGTAGGGGATGGACACAGAGACCTGTCACACAGTTCAACACAAAGGCAGCCCTTCCCCTGGGCTGAATCATGACAGGGATTTTTCCTGTTTGATGGGTTGAATTGTTCCTTTCCTTTGATTCATTATGGGGAAAAAAGCTTAAATTGAGATGCTTTCAGGCAAGTGCCCTGGTGTTCATTATCATAAGTTGGCAGGAGGCAAGGCTGTCCTGTGATGGCAAAGAGAAGGAACTTTTCACTATCAGCATCACTCCATCCAAGCTGCTTATAAAGCCAACCCTCTTTCTTCACTCCCTTTTCTTCCTTCTGAATGAGGGATGTGTGCTGCCAGCAGCCCTCAGTGATGGGGGAAAACATCTGTTTGGGGTGTTTCGAATCAGGGAACAGGTAGTGAAGGCTCAGAGCCTCTGTCTGCAGGTGACCAGGAAAAAATACCAGTTTCCAAGGCTGCTGCTTACATTCATCTGCCTGATGCTGCCTGACAAGATTTCTAAATTAGTTTTCAAGGAAAGAGAACTGGTCCTGAGGCAGGAATTCTACTATAAAGAGAAAAAACAAAAAGTGAGTCATGCTTAAGTTGAGTAGTTATAAAGAGTGGATTTTTGGAAGTTCTGTTTCAGGCATCTATAAGCAAGATGGTTACCTTATCATGCCAACTCATAATTCCCCATATGCTTTGTGTTTGCTAAGGATTATATACTGGGATTCTTCTTTGCCTGTTTGGGTCATGGTGACCTTGTAAATGCTACAAAATGGGCAGTCACCTATGCCTGATATAATCAGGTATCATGGTCAGCACTTCCCCAAGACTAGTGATTGTGAGAAATGCTTTTGTTATCATATTTCTTGGCTTCTATAGTTCAGGCTTTTTTTTTTGTTTTGTTTTGTGTTTGTTTTTTTTTTTTTAAATAACAAACAAACCAAAACAAACCACCCATCATATTACTTAATGGGCATATGAAAAAAAATCCTTTGGGAGCAATTTTTTTCTAGCATAATGATAGATGTCACTGGGAAAAAATTCTGTTTCTTCCAAAATAAACTGTTAGCATTCTAAGCCATTTCTGTGGGGTTTTATCTGTTGTAATCTAATCATAACTATTTTTAGAACACCAGTGAATAATATTAGACAGCACTGATCTCTGAGACAATGTGAGACTTCCAGTTGAGTTTCTGCTAGGGAAGCATATCATAAAAAGCACCATCACAAATTTGCCCCTTTGTTACAGAGGCTGCCAGGCAGATCAAGGACTTAGAGGACCTGCCATTTGAAGTCTCTTCAGGATGTACTGTCAGGGATCAGTATGGAGAAGGCTTTTTTTCTGCTGCTGGAGTAAGTGTTTGTAGATGAAAGGAAAAAGCTTGTGCCGAGGCCATCAACCTGACACTTTCTGAGACATGAAATTTGCTTAGGACTAAGCATGGAATGGTGGACTGAAATATAACATGTATTTATTTTTTCTGTGCTTACTACCTTGAGGAGCAACGCAATCACTTCGTAAAGGAATACTGATTACTTAATTAACCTGCTGGAATGGAGGATTTAAAGCATAAAAAGCAAATACTTGAAACTGCAAAAGCATGATAGCAGAATGTAAAGTTCTGGGGCTACACTGTAGTCACTGGGGATGCTTCCATTATCTTCAGCATGTTTTGATCAAACCCCTAAAACCTCTGGAGCACGGGTATTTGGTCATCTGTCACTAAGATACATATCACAAAATCATCACCCTAATAGATTTTTGAAACTTGAATAGAAGTATGATGTTGTCTTCTATTCCTTGAGTAATCACTTCAGATTCCATGTGGAATATACCAAGTAAGACAGCAGAAAGGGAAAGGTCTTTTTTTAAAGCCACAGAGGTTATTTTATTTTTCATGTGTTTGACACCTTTTAGTTATGCAATAGAAAATCCTTTATACACAGTCTTTATTAGAAGAGAAAGGGTGGCCCACTGAAAGCCTTCAGCTTATGTTGTTAGATTCTCAACGCTCCTGGCCTCCTCACTTGACCCATCATCCAGAGCCCATAGGTACTCCTGCCAAGGACTGTCTGACATTTATGCTGTATCCTCTGTCTAGAGATCTCCAAGCACCCAATGAAATTCACCATCTAATTATTTAGTCTATACACAAAAAGCATTTTGCTCATCGTTGCAATTCAGCCACTTCTGGGATGAAAGAGTATTTTCAGTTAGAGAGCACGTATTACTTGAGGAATCTATGCATAAAGTCCTGAACATCATGTTCTTAATTAAGAGAGAATTTTAGACAGAAATTAATTAATTACCGTTGAGGATGTTATCTGGATAAGAACAATTTACAAAAAAAGTGTTACAGGATTTTAACTGGCACAGTTAGTTAAGTCCCTGTTTTTACTTCTGAGCTGGAAACCATCACCAGGTAAAACACACTGCCTGCTATGTAGCATGGTGGAGATTGGCTCAGAGGAAAGTAATGCCTATGCTCTTTTCTAATATTTTTTAGGAGCAGGTGGACTAACCCTGTCTGTGTTTTGAATACCTTGTAAAGAGAATTTGTGCCTGGAGAAGCAGACAAAATTAATGATCATACCAGTGTAATGCTGCTGGTAGGTGCCTGCCACAAGGCCTCTGCTTTCTGCCAAAGGACCTGAGTCAGATACAGATCCCTGGGAGGCAAAGCTGGTGTCAAGGATAACATCTTTTTTATCCTCATTTCTATCTTGACAGACTTCATGGCTCAACCAGGACGGGCATGCTGTCAGTTGGAAATACTGATGCTTTTATTCATGCACATGCAAGAAAGGGTTGGGTCTTTCTCTCATTGCATCATTTAAGTGTAAGGCAGTGGATGCAGCAGAAAGTGGACTTGATTCTGGCATCTTCTGAATGAGTGTTAATTTGACACTGAATTTTTGATATCAAGTGATCAGCTCCAACTATGTGTGGTATAAATGATAATAAAATATGACTCTAAAGTACTAAATTTACTGTTGCTGCTTGCATGACTATCAATGCTTTGAAAAACGTTTCAAAGCAGTTATCATCCCAGAGGACTAATTAATGATACACAGCAACAACTCACCCTAACACACTGAAAGCTGATTTCTGATTGGATACAGAGTAGGATGCTGTTGATGCTCCCAGGTTGGTTTTTTCCATTCATTCATTCATTTCCCTTATCTGTAGCCTGGTCCCCAGTGAATGAATAATTTCAAGAAGGGAGAAGACGAATTCCCTGTAACTTCCATAATCACTGAAAATGCCTCAGACCATTTTGAAGAAATTACTTTGTGAGTAGCTTGCTACAGCCTAGCTATAGTAGCCTGGTCTTGGGTTCCAGCACCAAATAATGGAGGTGATCACACACAGCCTTGGCTTCCCTGTTCACACAGGGCTTGGCTGTGCAGGTTGAAGAGCAGATGGGTGGTTTGGTCACATTACTCATTCAGCTGAAGCTCAGCACTTCGTCTAATGCTCAGCTGCTTAAGACTGGAGTGGTCAGTACTCGGCAAATTTGAACCTGCTCTTCCTACCACATCAAAGGAATCTGGATACTGGGGCAGATTTGGATCTCCCATCAGTTTTAACTGGTATAAATGTGATAACTGGTATGAACTATGTGTAATTACTATGTTACTTAATATCTCCAAGCACTTAATAATAGTGGAAGAGTAACAAATCCCATAATACTTTGAAACCAGTAAGTAATATACTGACTGAAATATTATAGAAGTCATTGGAAACCCAGACTTGGGACAAAATCTGTGGCCAATGTTGTGTATTAAGCAGTTGTTATGCAAGCTAATACTAAGCATAGTGCAATGAATCTGTAAAAGAACTACCATAACAAAAGTATGTATACCAGGAAGAGTTTATAACTTATCAGATACAGTCCTGTAGAAATAAATGTAGTTATACTGGTGTAAAAACCTAGAATTCAGACTATAGGGCAAAAAAAGATTACCCGTTGTTTAGTGAAGTCTAGTCTGCTGCTCCTTTTTTTTTTTTTCTTTTATTCCCTCATTTCACAAGCACATCTGCTGTTTTAGGAACATTGTATTCAACACTGGTAAATGGACACAAGGGCCAAGAAAAACAAATGAAAAATGAAAACACTGGGGCCTGATGCTGATCTTTTATGGGTGTAAATCAGAGGGATTCCAGCAAATCCTTTGGAACTGGTAGTGAAACCCTCGTGTCTGATTCAGAAACAAGATTGTAGAGACCAGTGATTTTCATCAAGTAAGACTCCCTGTCAGGCCTGATATTCTCCTGTTCCACTGGGAAATTTTACCACAAGAGGTCTTTAAAAGGGCTTATCACAAACGCTGAGGAAGTGACAAAGCTAAAGCAAGAATGCTTTAGTAGCTCTTTTAGCACCACATAATGTAAAATACTTGTCAAACCAGATTAAGGACAAGTTTTCGGTTTGCAATTTGCAGCACAAAATGGGAGTTTGACAGCAAATAAATATACATCTTGCACGTAGTTACTGGATTAGCACACAGTTGCTCTTAATCTCTTTAAAAGACCAAGAAAATCTTTCCCCTACTGCAGAGTGGGGTTGTCCTCAGTAACATGACCTTTTGAAAAATATACATTATTGCACTTTGTATTTCTGGTGTTGACCCGGAACACTGCCATAACCACAGCTCTTGTAAGGCTTGGCAATTTAACTAAATAGACTGTCTTTAAAATGTAAACAGATCTCAGCTGCTTCTTGACAAAATTGTTTGAAGACACCAGACATTAAAACTTCTTAGTCTCCATTTGTTGGAGGGACATCCTAGCAGGGAGGAACAATGTATCCATAAATATCTGCAGAAACCTTTAAGACTGAAAATACTGTTTTCCCTTGGAACTCCACAGCAAGAAAGCAAAAGTACATTCAAGACGTAGATCAAATAATCATATTAAATTTCCTAATTACACCTTCCACCATAGAAATAAATTCTTTTGTCTTCTTGCTGTATACTTCTCAGAGCTAAATCACATCAAATTAGGACCATCATAAAAACAGAAATCTGTCTCTTCCTGAGACGTGATGCCAAAGCATCAGTAAATTTTGTATGATTGTCAAATGCTGCTGGTTTCATCCCATTGTACTTGTATTTTTACCTCTATAAATAACTTCTCTCCTCTCTTCTGTTTCAAATACTGGTGGAATCCTCTCCTCCTCAGCTGCCTCCCTTCAGGGCTGCTGGAAAGCTAGCTGTAGACAAGAGGGCTTTCAGTGGATTTACAGGGGCTTGTAGGAGGTACTGACTTTAGCTACCCTCTACAAGCTTTGCTTTTAAAACAGGCCTTTGCAAATTATGTCTTTCACTGCCTTGCAGTTGTTGTTTCTTGAGTTTTCTGCCATTCATCAATACTTGGGGCAAAGCAGACCACTGAGTGTGATGCTCCAGGTCCTGCCATACAAAATCTCTCCTTGTTTTTCCCCCACTGTTCTCCAGGTGAGAATGCCTTTTTAATGTCCAAGTCAGGATATTGCTTGCTTTGTAAACAGAGGAATAGCCTACCCAGGCTTGCCCCTTGTTTGACTTTGTATTCAATGAACATCAAGCCAAACAGCAGCTAGAATGTCTGACCTTAAAGACTGAAGTTCAGTAAGAAACAATAAGATCTTGAGGCAAAGGGTTTCATATTACTGGCTCCTGTGTCTTTCATTGATTAGACGTTTTACAACTGATAGTGGGTTTCAAGGTTTATTTGGAATCTGTCAGGAGGGCAGGGATGGGGGAAGGGAGAGAGTAAGAAGGCTGAGGGTTTCTTTTATATTGAGTGTGTGGCATTAAGATGGGAAGAAACAAAGATTGTAGAAGGGAATGCTATGAATATAACATTTCCAGATCCACCCATCCGGTCAGTTCTCTGCAGCAGTAAATGAGGAGATGGGGGATGAATGCTGGAAGGAGGGGGAGTACAGGAGAGGAAATTTCAGAGTTGTTCATTGCAGACAATTTGATAACTTTCTGCAAAATGTATTCAGTTGCAGCTGAAGTAAATGGGAATTTATATATATTATGAATTAGTCTGTATGAGTAACCCACAATTGTGTCTGAGCTTCAAAACAGTGCTTGGAAAAGCATCATACAGGTATAGTGCTACACAGGGAACTTTGCAGCATTTGTTCACAGTTTGCAAAAATTGCCCATGACAAGATCTGCTGCGAGGATCAGATTCAGGAAAAATTCAGTTCAAACAGAGAGGAACACCAGGAAAAGTATCAATACAGAAAGGAGCAAGAAGAGAGATCCTTATTTTGCTCAGTTCCCAAGGGTCACCTTCAGAGGCATCCTGAGGAAAATCCAAGGAGCATGTAAGAAGGAGTCTTAGATTAGGTGAGTTTTCCAAGCCTATCTTGGAACATGGCTTTCAAAGGTGCCAGGCACAGTAAGGCTAGGAAACACCGAAGGGCGAAGAGAGATAATGGACCAAGGCCATAAGCACTGAAGTCAGTAGAAATACCCACAAGGAAATTTAGATAGCAGCAAGTTTAGGTTCAGAAGTACCAGGGAAGATGTTTTGGTAATCGCTGGAGGAGGACTCAGGAAAAAAGTATGTGTTATGACTCTCTTAAAAGGGCATGTGATGCTAACAGTGATAATGTAATAGGGGGTGTGCCTGTGTGTGTGTGTATGTGTGTGTGTGCAGGCACGCACGTGCATGCCTCCTGACCCACTGGTGCTGAAAATCTTCAAGTATCATCAGTCTGTCTTGAGCTAATGAGACGAAGAGAGAGCATGAAGCAACCTGTAATTTCTGTAGGCTGTGGCTGAGGTGTTAAAGAGAGGGGGTGTATACTGGAATGCACATAACCCTTTTCTAACCTTGCACGCCTTCCTGTGTAGAAGATAAAGGTTGACATGGGAGTTATTTGTCCATTCAAGCTCTCAAAAAGCTCAACAAACTGACAGTCAGGCTGTTGTTCAACTGAGTTCTCTGTTTCTCAAGTGATACCTTCTTTTGCCAGGCATGTGGCTAATTAGTGTTCTTAATCTACCTTTCCAGTGCAAACGTTTGACTAAGAAAGACAAAATCCAACAGTCTGGCACCCAGAAAAGAGCACAAGGCTTCAGAAACTATTCTCCAAATAGGATACGGCTTCATTCCTTCAAATCCTTCATTTGAATGACAAAGCAATCCTGGGCTGCTAGGATTCTTGAGAAACATCAGTAGCCACTTACATGAGCTTCAGGCAGTAATCCTCAACTCCCTACAGCCTGATCCACCTTTACTCTATTCTCACTCTGACCATGGCTTACCACACATTTTAAGAAGCTGAAAAATGCTAAAACAATCTTGTCTAACATCTGTCCTGACACTCTACTAGTGATTTTCTCTCAAGGACAGACAGAAAACCTGCACTTAGTCAGACCTCACAAAAAATTACAGTCTCTGATCCAGACTCCCATTATCAATCCAAATACGTGGAAGATTATTTCTCTATTATTTCTCTCACTTTCACCCCTATGAACATTTTCACCTGTGCTAATTCAAACATTAGCATTTCAGCATTTTAGAAGTCCCCAATAATTCATCAGGAAGGAGTTCAGAGAGCAACTAAAGCACTCAGATCTATGAAATATAACCCATGAGGAAACTGCAAAGGAATTTTTGTTTTCTTAAATATAGAGGAGGCTGAACAGAGACATGATAACAGGCCTCAAAAATGTAAACGACCACAGTAAAGAGGAAGGAAATAATCTCTTCTCTCCCATGTGGAGAGGATAAGAGTAATAGGCTAAAATTGCAGCAGGGACTTTTTTATTAGATATTAGAAAAACTGTCTCTAGCTGTTAGGGTGGTGTTACTGAAGCACTGGGATAGGCTGTCCTGAAACTTTCACATCTGGAATGCTTTCAAAGGAGGCTGAAGCAATGTCTGTGCTAACGGGACAGGTACTACTGACTTGCCATGCTCTTGCAGCTGCAGGAGGAATTGGTGACTCCTTAAAATCCTTTCTAATCTTGCTTTCATATAATTAAATGATTCATTGGATAAGTACACATTCATTTATCACCCCCTGTGAGAATTTTAGAAGTACTGCTTGCCTCTTTGTGTTCTTTGTCTCCAAAGCTTTCCTTAAGTTTATTACTCCTCCAAACACTAGGATGTGGTTTCTTTCCTATAAAAGGTGAAGCTAGTCCTGTCAACCAGGAGCTACAACCCTACCATTAATTGAAAGACAAGGGAGATCATGCTTCCAAAGAAACTGCAAAAAATTAGCCTTTGTCTACCTAGTCATTTGCCTTCATTTTTGCAGCAGCACATCCTACAGTATGGATGAGTTTTGCTCTTCAAAGACAACCACTAGTGAAACAGAAAATAGGACCTAACAGGAACAGTTATCAGAGTCAGAGCCTGTCACAGGCAGCCCTGTCAGGTAGTCCTTTCAGTAAACTCAGCAAACTCTATCTCCCATCCAATTCAGTTGCTTGTCCTTGCTACCCTCAGTGGTTGGCTTCTCCAGAACATCAGCACTTAGGCAGCCAAGAACCTTCCTCTAGTTTCTAGCCTAGCATTTTTCCTTGGCAAATTTATTCATTAGTTGCTGTGCTAATGCTGCATTTCCATCTCCCTAGAGTTTTCGAGTTCTGTGAATTTGTAGTTGGCATCAAGTATCCCTCTCGGTTTTCATTCTGTATGACTAAACAGGTCAAGCTCTACTCATATCCTCTCAGAGAATTGGGTGAATGCACCCAGCATACCAGGAATACCACACTTCTTTCCTGATACAGTGAAGAGGTGGCTGAACATTGCAGGGTGGAGAAATGATGTCTCAAAACCAAACCCCATTTTTAACACAATATTGAGGCCTGGGAAGAGTTAAGAAATGAAGTTATCCTGTTTTTTGCTCTCTTAGAAGTGCAGTTGCCCTACAAGAGTTCTTGCAGTCTTGGTTATGGTGCTCTCTTGAGTGCGGCACCAAATCTGAGAGTGGTGGGAAAGAGCAATTCTTCCATCAGTCTTCACAGAGCTTGGCCTACTTTCTGCTGCCAGCAGTCTCTACTGGCTAGTGCTGAGGCCTGAGAACTGCAGCTTTTCTTCCCATGTCCCTTTTGCAGAGGCCATCCCCACAGGTGGCACCAGTGCTGCAACACTATGGTTACACATTCAGCAGCAATGCTGCTTGAACCAGCTTGTCCCCACCCTTCTCCACTCCCAGCTGCTTTTTCCATTTCCTGACGGGCTCCCTCCCTGCTGCCAGCATAACTGTTTGTGCAGTTATGTGCAAAACCGGGTCAGGGAGGTGATCCCAGCCAAAAAAATATCCTGCAAATTTTTTTTTTGTTGGTGATTTTGGTTTTTTTTTTTTCTTCTTTTCCATCTGGATGAAGTTCTTCTGTCTGTTTTCTTGGGTGGCTGCACAAGCCCTTTGGCTGGCAAAAGGGAGGGAAAGAGGATGGGGGTGGAAATAAGCAACTTTGCAATGCGTGCTCCTCCCAAGTGAATGTGGCTGATCCGCAGAGCCTCTCCTCCATACTCAGCTGGTGTGGGCTGAGCTAGCATGGGAAATCACAAACTTGCTCTTCTCCATGTCCCAGATGCTCCCCACTCTTGTTTCAAGGAGCACTGCTCTTTCCCCATCGTTCTCTAGTATGCATTACCAGGGAGACTCTCTAATCCATCAATGTCTGTTAGAACAGTCAAGTTTTTGGGGTCTCCCCCTTCTCTTGTGTTATAAAAACAGACTGGAAGGGAGTTTCAGGGTCTGCTGAGTCTAAAACTGGAGAGTGCTGACACTCATGTTACACAATCCCTTTTACAAGTCGGGCTGCATTTTCTATAGCTTAGTCTTTGGGCCATTACAATGGTTCATTCTTACATCATAATTAACAGTTACTAGAAAGATAGTTTGAAAAATGTAGTCCTTTGTAATCACGTTTCATAAGTAAATTTCAGTGAGGACTGTGCTCATTGAGGCACTCCTTCTTTCTTGGGCAGCTATTACAATTCAAGGTAAAGTAAACCCACTCCCCTCTATTTTTGTGTATTTTTGACTCTGAGTTTTACTACTGACATAGACAAATAATTTCCAAGAGAAGTTTTATTGTTTGAAGTTTTCTCATCCTAATGTGTTTGGCTCCAGACATTTCAAGGAAGTCTGTTATAGCCATTACTGCTAACACATGGGACAGAAAGACTCTTTTATGTTATCCTGGGAGAGGGCAGTGCTAACCTGGTTTGACTGAAGTGTCTACAAGGACACAAGGGTTCCTGTAACTTTTGATTGATTTCTGTAGATATTCAGAGGACATAGTGCTATTTCATTACTTTTTTCAGTACCTCTCTGGAAAGTGTTCTGGGTTTTTATTTGTTTGTTTGTTTGTTAAAAAGCCCCTAGCATAGCATTTAGATGGAGTACTAAGAAATTAGTTTTAAAAAGGCACAACGTTATATATCATGAAGCCATGTCTGAAATTCGTACACTGTTGGTATTCATTTATCTACTAAATGAAATTATATATATTTCATTCCAGTCTGACCACTATAAGATATTTTTTACTTAATTTTGTGCTAATAGCACATATAGGGACTCAGAAAACTCTGGCCAGACTTCATGGTTTGTTTGTGGAAAGCCTGTTCACAAAGGATCTGCACAACATCAAGTCCTTTTAACTCCCAGGAGTGTCTCAGCAAATACAGTGGACACCCACCCAATGTCAATTATTTATTAATAAACAATATTTATTCATAAACTGATCCAAAGAAGCATCTTTTTATGGACTATACTCAGAAAAATAAAACAGGTAATTATCTCTATTAATAACCACAGAATATAAAAAAAGTTTTTAGTTAACATACAGATTCCCATGAGTAAAGCAAGTTAACAGCAGGAGCAGATGGCTGCATTTTCATTTACATGCTCCTTACGTTTAAAAATAGTAATAGTAAAAGACCCAACAGGTGCTGAAGAGTAGCAATGAGTGGTCTCTTTGCTCTTCACCTCCATTTCCCAGGGGGATTCAAACAATCAAGTCAGTGATAGCAAAACACAAGGATCTTAATTTTCAAAAGTAGGAACTATGAAGGTGGCTTTTGACTGTAAAATCAGCCTCATGTAAAATCAGAACTCATGGTTCCTAATGGGCTTTCAGCCTTAGGCCAGACTCTGAGGATGAAATGAGCTGTATCCAGGCTCTGCTTTCCTGCATGACATTAGTCCAGTCCCTAAATACATCTCACTGCTTCAGCTTTTAACTTAAAAGTTTAAAAAAAAAAAAAAAAAAAAAAAAAAAAAAAAAAAAGCTGTTTAAGAGGAATGTGGAGAGGCTAAATTCATCAGCACTTTGAAATGAACTTGCAGTACTAAGCACTGGTATTTTCACTGCAAAATGAGGCCTTTTGCTGGGAAGCATCAATGCAACACGATCATCTACTGACAGACTCGTCAGCACTTTTAGTCAGGCTGGAGTACTAGAACATGCGTTTGGCTGAACTGTTTAAACGTATTGCCTTACCATACATTTTCTATAATAGTGTAACTACAGAAACTGCCCTTCGAAGGCCAAGCATGCCTACCTGATCTGCTGGTAGTACAGAGCAGCTCCTCTAAATTCTAGAGAATCACACTGATTCCTCTGCCTGAGGATTGCACTTAATAAGAACAACCTATTTTTCTGTGCAGTGATTTGATTCTGGCAGCGTACATTTCCATTCCAGTGTCATACGTAGTTGTTTTTAACTTCAGCAAGAAGCAAGATTTTATTTCACTTAGGACTAGACATATCAAATTTAATGAAAAAAAAAAAAAGTGTTGGGGAGGGGAAAGGAAGGACATTTTGGCTGGGGAGAAAAGTGAGAAGGGACTTTCAAGAGAGCGAAGTGGAAATTTTATCTGCAATGTAACAATATCTTTGCCGCAGCAGCAAGCTAACAGGCACAACTTTCTCAACCTGATCTCTCCAAGCTCTTAGTTTTTTCATCCGTAGGCTCTGCTGGGTGCTGGTGAGAGAGGGAGAGGTGGGGATGGCTGCTGCTGCACCCCGGCCCATGCCAGGAACCTCTTGGTACACTGTCTGCATCACCGCCTCCCAGCCCAAGTGAGCTCATGAGGTCCAGCTGGCCTCGGAGAGGTAGGACGGACACATAATGAACACAACCCTCACGGAAAGTCTAAGAGGGGTGTTTGTTCCACGGATTGCCTGGACAATGAAGAATTGGCCTGCCACCCCCTCCCTCGCCCCCCAGCTGATGCCAGGGCAGGCAGCCGGCTGCCGGCAGATGAATGGTGGGTCTGTTCCAGCAGCTGCGCCTCCCGGTCCAGCGAAGAGACGGAGTCTCCAGGAGTGCCGAGTGTCCCGCTCCCTGCACCCTCGGCAGAGGAAGGAAGAGACCCGGGGACACCAGGATGGCCTCGGAAAGGGAGAGCATCAGTCTTCAAGTGAGTCCATCTTGGGGAAATACTCGTGGGAGGGAGAAGCGGGAGGGGAGATCCCTGCTTTTTTGGGGGGGTAGTACCCACTGTTCCTATCATTTACTCTTCAGCCGTGGCAGCCAATTTCACTTGAAAACTCGGTGCTGCTGTTTCCCTCTGTTCTCCTTTGAAGGAAAGCTAGTGGTAGGATCCCTGCCCCCTCCTTTCAGGGGCTGTTATGAGCCTTTTCCCAATAGAGTGGTGGTAAGAAGAGGGGTATTAGTAAAAAGAACTGCTTTTGGGAGAGGGAAGGAGGGGCAGCAGGGGCAGAAGCTAGCCTTCAGCTCTCAGAAGGAGGCAGCACATACTTCACAAGCTGCAAAAATCTGAACTGTTCCTCATCTCACAAAGCCTTTCTCTGTTTGGCAGAAAGTGCTCCCAATCTGGAAAGGAGGAAAAGAAATAAATACAGCAAATGCTGAGTGAGCGCAGAGGCCAGGGTTTCCTATGTAGGGTTTATAGAGAAACAAAACCTCTTAGTGAAGCTCTTTCAGTTCTCTGTGTTCCTCTTCTGAGTGTTTGTGTTTTTTAAGAAGGGTGTTTCTTGCGCTCAGCATGTGTTCTAGGAAAGGGCAACTACCCAAAGGTCTGGAAACAGAAACTATTAGAGATGAAATGGAATCAAAAGCCCAGATCACAAACACCTGTCAAACTTGAGAAGTTCAAGTGCAGATCCACAATTCAAACAACTCTGGAGAAGGGAAGAATATGAAGCATTGCTGAGGGCACAGCTTCCAGACATACCTAGGTGGACAGCAGGATCCAATTTTTGAAGCAGATTTTTAATGTCTCTGATGGTCATCACCATCCTTGGACTTGAAAATAAGGCAGCCTATCTGGGGGCTCAATTTTTATTTCTTCAGCCCATATCAAAGAAACTAAAACGGACAGATTTTCATCCTTGGAAATAATCAGGACCATTATCCCTAGCTAGAAAGAAGGACCAAGACTTCTTGATCATGCAGAACGTATCTCCACTAAGATACAAGGTGCAGAGCAGCTTTTTAAGAACTGGGAACTGTTATGCTCAGATAAGAGATAACAACTGAAGAAATTACACAGGTAGCTATGACAGCTGGTGAAAATGTATTCTATTCAGAACTGAGTAAAAGTTTATGCTTTTCTAGAACTAGGGGGGAAATACAGAAATCAGTTAGCCAGGAAGTGGGGGAAAAGAGTACAAGGAAATTATGCTAAATAAAAAGTCAAATTAAATCATCGTATATTAAATTATTCCACCCTGCAGAAAATTTCAGATCTATTGTGGGTTTGAAGCCCAGATTTTGTAGATGGAAAAAATCAGCTTCACCAGATAAAATGCTTATGAACTTCTGAAAAATCTAGGATTTAGAATTTTTTCTTTCAACCTATCTTGAGGTGAAGAGTCAAAAGTGCTCCTCAGCCTTTACATTACTCAAATAAATTGGTCAGAGGTTTGTTGAGTTACAAAACTGAAAAAAGCTTACCTATCTGTTTCTGGAGCAGAAAGGTGTGGAGTGATTCTATCCACCTCTACACAGGTTGCCACAAGAAAAAACATGCTGCAGAGATTTTCTTTGTGACACCTTATAGGCATTTCCTGAAGCCATCAGTCAGTAGAAAATACAGGTGAATGCACACAGGTTTCTGCAGCTTGTGACCAGGAAATATACAGTGCTGGCAGGCGAGGGAGCATTGTGTATGACCACAGAGCTGGGCCAAGCAAGAGGGTCCTGACAATGATGTGACTTGAGTGAAATGTGAAGTGAGAGAAGGAGTGATTGGTAGTGAAGAAGAAAAAAAGAAATCTATTAGTTCAAAGTGCATTTAAAAGCCTCTATTGCATCCCTGCTCTGAGCACTGAACACAAGGCAGGTGTCTTCTTGGAAGTTTCCAGCTGTGGGTTTGTGAAGCTTGTGAGAACGTGCACTGCATGCTCTGGGGTGGTAAAGCCTGACTCACAGCTCCTCAAGAAGTTCCTGGATGGAGTAGCAGGAACTCTCGTGAAAATAAAGTATGATACAATATAGAAATAGGATCTTTAGGTTTTTTTTTTTAGTTATAGGGAGAGGGTCCCGTGTCATAAGCAGTTTCAGAGTTCCTAGTAGCATTTCTTATACAGCATTTACATGCCAAGGCTAGACAGGTAACAACAGAGTGGAAACACTGTGAGCCCCTGGCCTAGCATAAGAGAAAGCTAAAAGAGGCCATCAAGATTTCAGAAGGCTCAAGAGGGAACTGATCAGGTCCAAAACTTTTTGCTCAGCATAACCATGAGAATAGGAGCTCACTCAGCAAAACTGAAAGTCTCCACAACAGGAGTCACTCCCTCACCCAGCATGTTGTCAGCCTGTGGAATTTGCCATCTCCTGGAGCAGGTCAGAAGGTCGAATATTGCAGAAAGCATTGAGAAGAGGTTGGGAGGTCCAGTAACAATATTTACAGTTATGCAAGCTAAAAAAGGTACTTTCAAATCCCATAAGCCAGTAGCAGGATAAAAATAAATACCCTTTTCAGTTCCCTACAGGCAATGGCACAATTGCTGGCCAGACTGCAACTGTTGTCTTGCATTAGAGAAGTTGCACATCAGCTGCCCATAAGTGAGACCTAGGACTGCTTTTTAACAGCAAGAAGTATCTCCCATTAATGTACTTTCTCCTTCACAAATACTCTCTTGTTCTGTGTGTTTCGAAGAAGCCTGTTTTCCAGTTCTGACTTCTAGGAAGACCAACAAAACCTCACACTGTGCACAGAGAGATGCTGAAAGGAAATGGTGCTGAAGTGGAATAAAAAGCCACAAGGCTTTAAAGCAGCCTCATCAGGTCTATGCTCGCCAGCCAAGTGCTAAGACAAAAAATTAAACAGGAACTAAAATATTTTAATTTAAAATATCAACTCACCTATTAAAAGATAACATTTTAATATTAATTAATTTGAATTATGCATTTTTCTTCCCAGACATCTCTACTTGTGTCTTCCAGGTGAACTTTCACCTTCCCCCATTAAGCATCTACCATTGACCAGAAACCAGGCAGACAAACCAGTAACCTGATGAGATATATAGAACAGTACATTCTGAGACACCTGGGATCAGAAAAACACCTTTAGGATAGAAAAAAATAAAGCAATCCAAAAAGATCCCATCACCCATTTCTTTTTACTTCACAAATCAAAGGTTTAGAAATTAGAAGTATGGCTTTGATTCTGGTTTATTTATTTATTTACATTCTGGCTTATTTATTTGCACTCCTCTGTGTAATTATTCTCTCCAATCCTTCCGTATAGACTTCCATGGTGGGGGGGGAGAGAGAAGGTAGCCATGCAGATCCATTCTTTCAAGTAGCAAAAGACCCATTAAATCTGTTTAGCTGTGCACCTCAACTGCTGCAGTTCACCATCTGGCATCTCAACACAACCCTGTTTCATCAGTGATTTAAGCTAATGTACCAGACTTTTAATAGGACCAACTCAGACAACATCCATTCCACCACTTCCACCACAGCAGCAATAACCAGGGGGAAGTCTGTGGACAGCTTAAATCAGTAACACTCACACATTATTACCATGGCTGAGTCTCTCAGAGCCCCAGATGAATATTACAGAATGAAGCAAAAACTGGGGCTGATACTAAACTGCTCCAGAGGTTTATTACATTTTTTGTTTATAAATTTTCTTAATTCATCAACGGGTGTTGTGTTCTGTATGTATGAGTGTTTAAGGGATGTGTGCCAAATGAATGTCATCCATATTCATGCTGCAAGAGGCTATAGACTGCAGGTTGCATCTTCCCTTTTCATAGTTTAGTTTCTTACTCTTTGGATAAAAAATTTACAGCCCTCTGAGATGAGAAGCAGGAATAATACCTCACCATTTAGGGTATCATGCATACATCTAAAGTGAAAAGAGTAAACAGAGAAAAAAAATCGTTCTGGAAACCAGACCTTACACTGAAATTTTTTGGCAGAAGCTGCTTGGTGAATACTTTGAATGCAAAATACATCTGTGGAAAAAAAGGACAGGTTTAAAGGCAACTTGCAAGGAAAAAAAAGATTTAAAATAGTAGGATAGTTTACTTCTAGTGCTCATTTTTTTAACAGATCTACAGCAGGAAGATTTTAGACAAGCAGATAAATAGAGTGAGCTACACTGTGGACTTTTCCAAAATACCCACAAACCAAATGGAAAGTCCCACTTACCACTGTAAATCCCATTTCCCACATCCCACTTGCAGTCCAAGCCTGATTAGGGGATGCAGGGAATGTGTTCACAGCTAGATTGGACTTTTGGTTTTGTGTTTTCTTGTGGCTTTAATGTGTGCCTCAAGGCTGTGACGTGCATTCAAGTTCTTGGCTTGGGCACATATTTACCTGCTTCTACAGCAACAGCCAGCGTCTGCTTTGCAGTGCCATAAGACCTTTCCTCTCCTTCAGTGATTTCCTAGAAGGCAGGCAGGCTGATACTGACAATCAAGCACTGTCCTTGCCCCAGTGGGCCTCATCAGCATTATTTGGGTTCTGTAATTTAGGACAGGATAAATGACAGTCTGCACTGATAGAGAAAAAGCCTTTCAGATAGGCAATCGTAAGTGCTTTAGAAAAAGCCATTCCTGTGACACCATTACATGCTTTGTGCAACTCAACCATCAAGAGTTTTAGAAACTTATCTCACTATGTTTTTAACTAAAAAAATGTGATTACAGGTTTGCCCCTCAAACAGGATCCCACTCCTGGGGCAGTGGGGGAACTCCACCCTTTGTGCCATCCATTTGACCCTGGTATGGCTGATTCAGAGAGACTCCCCATTTTTGGCAGTGTTAGTTTTCTGGTTTGCTGTCCTGCAGTGGTTCATAGGAGGATCAGACAATTGCCAATGACTGGAACTCCATGGCCATGAGAGCATGAAGAGGCAGCAGGATGTCTCCTTTTAGTGGCAGCTACCCCTCATTTCAGATCACTTACCTAATGGTGCAAGCCTGGGTGTAGCCAGTCAAAAGAGCAGGGAAGGACCAAGCAGTAGCAATGATTGCTCTCAAGGGTGGATGTCACTCAGACTGAAAGATTTCAGACTGCTCTTTGAGAGTAAAGCCATTGCAGGGCTAACTAGAGGTTTAGGCAGAGATCACCATCATCCTGACCTAGCAGGTCAAATAGCAGGTGTGAAATAGGATATTGTACTTAGAAGTGAGAATGATCTTCTCCCCCAGCTACAGTGACCTGCAAGTCTGTGTGGCATTACCCACGGTGGTCCCAGAAGCCAGCAATATTCACTGGAAGACAGGCAAGTGTCATCACAACATGATGAGGAGTTTTTCTTACAGCCAGTACTACTTGGTCCTTTGTCCTGTATTTGTCCTGTCCTTTGTCAGATGCGGCATTTCTCCTCTATTCCTCCTCACTCTACCTGGACATGGCCAGTGTTTCCACTTGGGGTGAACTTTCTCTTTAGGCCCTTTCCAAACATGGGGATGCTATTTCCTCATTGTGAGGAACTGGACCCCAGTTTTTAGGGTATCTGGGGAAAAACAAGGCACACAGAAAGTCAATTATACCTTTGGATTTATCAATGGAAAGCAGCAACCTTACAACAGGGAATGGTCTCATCCCTCATACTCCATCTTCTTGAGGGGTGGAGGAAGAAAAGTATAAGCATATTTCTGAGAGAGGAAGCCTGGTCCCCTGCTGTGCACTGGGTAGGCCATGCCCATCATGCAGCCCTGCATGGGAAGGCAGAAAAGAAAAAGAGGGCAAAGGGGGATGTTGGTAGTGTATGAAATAGTGGATGAGCCTGATTGACCCACTGGTCAGTGAATCTGCTCTCACTGAAACAACACCAGGCAGAGGCCTTCCATGGAAGAGTTCAAGGGATTGCTGTGAAATAGGATCGCTCTGCTGGGTTTAGGGTTTAGGTTGGATTAAGAAATAAAAAGGCAATGACGTGCCATTAGAACAGTCATTGCCTCTGAAGTATCTAAAAAGTTACCTGTCACTGCTATAAACTACTCAAAGGAGGCTGTACTGTCAGAGAACAGGGACTGCTGAGCATTCAGACCCCAGGACAGCTGTGGCAGAGGGCAAAGCTGCTATGTGGGTGGCACCACCTCTTTGGCCTCAGAGGGGGATGATGGATGCCCAGACCTCCCCAGGCTCCATGAGAGGCTCTGCCTGCTGTTGCACAGAGCTAACACTTGCTGGTCTACAACATGTTGCACAAGACATATGAGTTTCACTCAGACCTGGGGCTGCCTAACAGTAAATTATGGAATATTTTCCCCCACTGCCTTGTAGGATTGGTCTATCACAGACCTTAGTGCACAGCACCTCCCTTCTATGTCTGATAAACACAGCAGAGCCAGCACTCAGGTCACAGCAGGAAACGGTCAAAGTTGCAAGGGAGAAGAAATGGGAAGTATAAAAAGAAATCTGAAGCAGCCCAGACATTTCCAAGGGGGAAACTGAGAGGGAGGAAGTGACTTGGGTCAAGGGATGCTGTCACCTCCTCTGACGCAAGGGGAGAGGACCCCAGAGACTGGCAGCTACAACAGCTTATTAATAATAACAACAGATTTCTGTGTCTGCTTTATAAAGTTCATACAACTGAAGCAGGGAGAGCAGGGTGTCTCCCCGTGGGAAGGGGGTGAAGTAGCACAGGACCTGGGGGTGACATGATGGTGTCTGGGCAGCACTGGGGGCCGTGGGGATGCCCAGGGCTCTGTGTGGTGCTGGTCCCATTGCCCCACTGAGAGTGGCAACAGGAGAGTGTGGCTACACACTGCTTGGAGGACATGGTCAGCCAGCAGCAGAACCAAACCAGATGAGGACAACCCTCCTGCCACTTCCATGCTACATACCTGACCAACTTGGCCTGGCTTGCCCTCAGAACCTGTGCATCAACCACTAGTAGTTTCCCTTTCCCTTTTTCCACCATCTGCCCCCCCTCAGATGCAACCTTTAGGGGTACCATGAGTTGCAATGTACCTGTTTCACACATTGAGATACAGATACATCTCACCCACTCTTGCACCTACCTCACAGATTTGAATACACAAGCAGTGAGTTTGGTTTAGTGAGTAATCATAGCCTGGCTATGGTGGTGGCAACACACAGTTCTCCTGGCTGGCCAACAGCAAAATATCCCACTGAGACATCTTTGTGAGTGTGAGTCCTCAGCAATGTGAAGTACCTGCTAGGTCATGGGCAGATCAATTTTTGTGTCTTTTGTGAAAAATTTCCCTCCCTCAGCTTCATTCCAGCCCACACCGAAGAGCTGAACCACGGACTCAGCCAACAAACAGGTACAGCACATCAGCTTGTTTAACCTCTAAAAACGGAAGCTTCGAGCTCAAGTTACCATTTCTCATCCCTTCCTGAAAAATATATCTGCATTTGTTATGTTTCTCTTCTGAGAACCAAAAATGTGCAATGCAGCTTGCACACAATAACCACACAATGAAGTGTGAGCTTCTCCAAGCACCAAAGGGTGCATGGGCCTTTTCACTGCCATTTTCCCATCCCTGGCTTCTGAGTCAAATGTTTATAAAACTCTCTCTGAGAAAAAACAATACAAGAAATGAGTTCTGCTACTGTAATCTCAACTGCCCCAGGTATGTAAACATGGAATAGAAACATTTGAATTAGACACCAGAATGATGGAAGAGTTCATGTGCAGATGCTGCAAGATTCACATCACGAGTTACCCTACACCTTGACACACTCCTTTGAAGCAGGCAAGTTATAATTCCTTGTCAAATTACATGAATCAGATGTGTGACTCTATAATTACAGCTGTGAAAACCATTATACTCAGGATCTTAGAACTTTCTATTCAAAATACCCCTTGGGGAAGAAATTTCTCATGAAGCTGCTTAGGTCAAGGTTCGGCAAGTGCTGGAAATTCTGGGGGAATCCTGTTAGCAGGTTTAGAGAAATGAGAATAAGGAAATTAGATGATGTACTGGCTTGTAGATTGTTTGGGCTCTTTTTTTTTTCTCCTCATCTTAATTTTTGCAAATATTTGTGCATAGTTGCAGGATTTTTCTCTATGCACTCACACAATTCCAAATATTTTGGGGGATTAAAAAAAAAAAGCCCCAAGTTCACCACAGACCTTAGTTACTGTGAGAAAGTAACTGCTTCTACCAATCTAACAAGAGCCAAAGGGCAACCATCCCCTCTTCTGTAACCTAGGTTTTACTGAAGGAACATTTCTGCAGAAAATAAAACCACAGCAATAGTCTGTACTCTCTCTGTTCCTAGTTCTCCAAGCATTTTGTAAATATCAGTGAATGAAGTTGCACTTTCCCCATAGGGAGCAAGAGGTGTTTTCCTGCCTATTTCACAGATATCAGGTCAAGGCAGGGACTATTAAGTGACCACTGATGTAGAAAGCAGGAAGGAAAGTATCTCTGTTTGATGTGTGGATTGCTAGGCAGCAGCAGCGTGTTCTGTGGTTTCACCTCTACTTCTCACTGGCTAAATTCTTCATCACCTGTTGGATTTTTTTTTTAGAAATTGCTAAATATTATTTTATTTAGTCTTCATAGCCCACTCAGTTACTTCACTCAATGTAAAGAAGAGTAACTGAAGCTATCAGTAAGAGAACAAACACAATTCCTCCCCTGCTGAAGGTAAAGTCAGGCACACAGATGTCTTTACACCTTTTTCTTGGTAGAGCTACAGTCATGTCTGTGGTGTAGGAAGCAAAACCCTGAAGCCCCCCGAAAAGAAGCTGAAGAAACAAGCTGAAATATATTAACCATAAATTCTGACTCAGAATGATGATACGGTTCCTTGATGCATCTATTCTACTTCAAGTTTACACCTTTTTTTTTTTTTTTTTTTTTTAAGCCGATTCAAGATGCAATGTTCCTACATGTCCCTGTGTGATTTCAGGCTCTGGCCACACAGTTTTTGCTGACTGAAGCTGAAGCACTGAAGGTGGGAGGTTCACCCTCATCACCACCATCAGTTATTATTGCTGCCTCAATACAGCTGCTCAAAGTAATCATTCAATCAAGGCAGTCTGGGCTAGGAAACCTCCATTACTGAATGTCTAAGCTAACCCAGATCATTGTGAAAGAACTTGTTCAGGGAATATGCAATTATGCCTCCTTCTTAGGAAGCATTAAGTCCCATATCTTCACAAGTCTGGACAGAAACAGAAATAGCAGCTTCTTCAGATAGGTCTTCATCCATCTAATTGCAATGGCATAATCGTTTGAGTTCTTGGATATTTCTTGGCTGGTCATGTTGGGTGAAGATTTAGTACTTCTTGCATGATTGTAAGACCATGAGATATACATTCTGGCTTCTTCAAATACATAAAGAATAAAGAAAACAGACACAAACACAGATACAGTAAAAAACATTCCCACATAATGTAAGTACGTGAGTTTTTTTCACCTT
Organism: Calypte anna; assembly: GCF_003957555.1. NCBI lineage: Eukaryota > Metazoa > Chordata > Aves > Apodiformes > Trochilidae > Calypte > Calypte anna. The sequence goes on along the minus strand of NC_044244.1, from coordinate 62,222,343 downwards.
TTGCCTATGGTGATACTTTGTTTGACAATCCACACTAATCAGAGAGACATCCACCAAAGGATTAATATGCTACAAAAAATATAATTTTCTGGTGTTTTCTTCCCTTTTAACAGAAACAGATTTGACCTCCATCTTCATCTTCACATACTAGATTCTTGGGAGCTGATTCTGGATGAATTCCTTAGCCAGCCCCCATTTTTGGCATGAAGCTGTGAAAAAGTTGCCGAAGGGAGTTGTGTCAAAGGGCTTTTACTTTGCTTTTAATGGCTCCACGTACAGTTTGAAGGAATCTGAAACGCTCACGAAATGTGGTTTCCCCTCTGGTGTTTGCTGTTCAGCTGGCTCAGCAGCTCAACCATTTAAAACCATTGTGAGTGGATTTAGCACTTGTGAAATAATGCTGGCCTATTCAGATCTGGAGAGGGATGGGCAAAGTCCACTAGCACAATAAAAGCCCCTCTTCCATCCTTCTCAGATGAGGAGCCAGGGTGCAACGAAGCTGGTGGGAGAAAACTGCTCATATCTGTATCTTATGGGTAAGAGATACAGGCCTACCAAAATGAAAAGGCTAACACATGCTCAGAGGAGGCAGTACCTTCAGCACCCCAGAAAAAAAAGAGGGGAAAAAAAAAAAAAGAAAAAAATCCAACACCAAAAATCAACTACTTAAGCACAGGAAGCAAATCATGAAAAAGAGGCAAAAAAAAAGAAAAAAACAAAAAAGGAATGCAGCCCCAAGAGAGAGCCCCAATGGGATGAGTTTCACAACATGACAGACTCAATAAGGCAAATGGGAGAAAAAGATACAGAGAACTGTGGGTCCTGGAGGCCTCTGTCCCCAGAATCCAGAGAAAATGGAGCTCCCCGCTTCATCCTAGCCTGAGATACTAAGTATAGCAAGAGGTATGTTTCACCTCTGAGCTTATCTAGTGCTCAATTATTCTGCTGAGACCATGAAAAAAAAGAGATAACTAAAGCCATCTCTGATGTGGACAACATTGCAGGCATGCTGTAGATCTGTATCTTTATGCAGATATTTGAACACAGGACCAGGCTCAGACAGGCAAATCAAGAGCAGATGGCAACAGGTCCTGGTGGCTACTAATTAGGTTACTTTTGGTTAGCCCTGTTGAGCTGAATAGCTCTCTGATACCTTTCCAACCCTCTCTGTGCTACCTTCAGCCACAAGCCTCCAGGCATCACCAAACTAGGTCAGTCCTACGTTGTTCACTTTGCCACTTTGCCATAGCAAAACAGCAGTTTTCTTACAGGACCCCAAGTGGAGGAACGGGCTCAGGGTTTAGATGTGGACCAGCATGGTGGTGAACTCAGGTGTTTACAGCCCTGGTGGGGCAGGGTCGTTTGAAAGCACTTCCTCTTGTCTCACTCACACAACACACAAACAGGGACATTATCCCTCCTGTGGGAGCAACTGACTCATGCTTGGCCAGCTGCAGGGAAAGGTGTCCCTGTAGCTGCCAACAGCAAAAAAATAGATAAAAAAGAAAAAGATGCATCACTCTGTGGCTGAAAGTGATAACAACACATTCCTCTTCATTCTGATCCAAAAGCAATTTTTTCTTCCTTTGTTCCCCTCCCTGTTTTTTCCTATGTGATGAGAACTTGTTCCTCAGCTAGGAGCCCCGGCTGTCTGTTACTGGTGTGACTAACATAATTTTTCATATTCCTCCCATGTTATTTTTTTATTATTATTTTACCTATTATCAAATGACTTGTGAAAAGTAAAGTTCAGCCAACTAAACCCCAACAGAGTTATGCAGGAGCAGCTTGCACAGAGCTTTACCATGAGCTGTGCACAATTAATGCACAATTAATGGACTTGGTAAATCTGTTCATGAAGCACATTGTGGGTACATACAGTTGTAGAGCTGTCTGGAGCAGGCTGACAGGACACCGTTCCCAGTGGCTGTTCTTCAGTCAGAGAACACTGTCTCTAGCAATAGTCTTGGTCTCTCTTGTGAAATAAGGTACATTATCTAGCTAACTCACTCCTCAAGCCATTTCCATACACATGATACATTTGTATTCTGCACATGACAAAGTACATCATCATTTGTTATCATCTGCTCAGTAGGCGTAATTGTAAGGCTGATTCAGCAGAAATGAGAGGACACTTGTGGGAAGTTTGTCTTAGGACTAGCAAATTCCATAGGCTAAGAGAAAGCTGTGATTTACTGATCGCTATCTTTGTCTGGAAAGATTTATGTCCTTTGAAGGCCCTCTTCTCCTGATGCTTTGTGAAGGGTTGGGTAGGACTCTCTGACTCCTCCTGGTTGTGCCACATTCAGTGGCCCCAAAACTGTGGGAATGTCATATCTATTACAGCAGCATTAAGTCTGTCTTTTGCCCAAGGCACCTATACTATGTACACAACCAACACTAACATGTTGATACCTGTGAGCAGAGAGAAATTCACATTCTGTACTCAAATGTTGCAGGAGCTGAAGTGTCCTCTGACAGGAAAGAGGATGCATGAAACTAGGAGGGCAGGGAAAGAGTCAAGACTGTGCAGCTACATTCAGATGTAATGAGTGTAGCTGAGTGAAAGCCTTCAAGGTTGAAGACCAAAGAGGTAACCTTTGAGGCAGTATATCTTTGGAAAGTAACTTGCAAACTAAATTCTCTTTAAAAGGTCCAACAAAAGCAAGAGTATTTGATACCAGGGACAAGAACTGAGGAGAGCAGTTGTAATGATTTCGCTAAATATTTATCTTCCTCTCAAGTATGGACAATATAGATTAAGTTATGATAATATTAATAGGTGAAAAGGACTTCAGTTTGCCCATCTCCTCTGGTCATGTTAGCACCAGCCTTAAACAGGGCACCAAGGTGCCCAAAAAGGACATAAGAAACTGTGAATAAATGAAATGGGGCAGAGTGGCTTTTGGTTTTGCTTTTTCAGAGAAACAGACTGTAGTGTGTGCACAGAGAGGTACCAAAAAAATCCCCTTCACTGGGCTACCACGCAGCATGTTGATGATAAAGCTGAGCCGCTCCAGAGACAATGAGCTCTGCAGAGGGAGGCAGAAACCAGAAAAAGAAGAGGGTGATCAAAAGTGAATAAACTACAGGGATAAACTCCTCCATCACATTGTGCTATGTGTATCCAAATGTTTCAAAGCATAACAAAAACTCAGAGCTAATAGGAGCTGATTCTCTGAGTCCATACCAGTAAATTATGATCAAAACCACCGCAACAACCCAAACACAGACACCCAGTGCCTAGCCTGGCCCACAGGCTGCAGGAGTTTTTTTCACCATCCTTTTCCCTAGCTCTTCCATCCCTCCCCAGCAATTCAGAAGTTCATTTGAACACAGCTTTTTGTCTACTCCCTTGTAAGAATCCAGCTCCATTTCAAAACAGATATTGAGTGAACCTCACTTTAAACCCAGCGCATTTGCTCTGCCAATGGTTCCCACTTCTTTAAGTGAGAAACTACAAGGTAAACATCAGATAGAGTGATAAAGAAATCATAATACTCTTGAGTGTTGTTTCCCACTCCAGAAGTTTACATTTTTGGTAGCTAAATGTGAATGTTTTTCAGAAGAAGACTGTATTTGCAGGATTTGGTCATTCAATTGTCAGAGAAATGGTTATTCTGTTTTCATCTCCTCCCACTTCTGCTCTGGCTCAGAGGCATTTCCTTCCCCAATACAGTCTCCTAGGAAGGCCTCATTTGCTACAGCCCTTCCTGAAGGTCTCTCAAAGCAAAGTCTACCCAGGAGATCTCTGCAAAACACAATTGTCACTAAGGAGATTTGGGCCTCCCTTTAATTTCTGCCATGCTGTACTACAGCTCCTCATTATAAAGTTAGCTCTTAAAGGTTCTTTGTCTCTGCAGGGTTGAAAGTTGCTGACTGAATGTCTGGGTCCAATTTTCCACCAGTCTTCCTTTAACTGGCCATTCTCAGCTATGCAAAGTCTTTGCATAATGCCACAACATCATTCACATCAATCTTATTTAACATTTTGAATGTGTTTTGCAAAGGGGTTAATGAGAAAACAAAACACAACCTGAATAATAAATCACCAGAAAAGAAAGTACTGGTCTAATCTTTTCATACAGAGGCTGAGCAGCAGTTCTTTTCACAGAGGAAAGAGGACTGACATTTTTCCTAATCTGAGAACATAATTCCCAGGGACAGTGTATGAGAAAACAGCAGTAATCTACAGAACACCCAGGAACAGTTGTTGAAAGATTCCCAGGGTGTTACTTCTGGCAGGACATCAGGTTCCAATAAACCCCACTGAAAACACTAGGCTAACAACAATAATAATATTTTACACAGATGAAGTGTCTTTCATCTAAAGTCTACAAAAGGCTCCTGCAAATGGTGAACAGTCTCTTTGAGAAGGGGTAAATGAAACTGATGCTCCATAGATGTTGCTACTGATTCACTGACTTAGAAGATAAGCTATCATGTACAGAGTGTTAGAGGGTACAAAAAGAAAAAGTTAACATGTACTGGCAGGTTCAGGAGCATACTTTGTAGTGTACTTGCATAGACTTAGTAACCTATTTTTTAATGTTTTCAGTAAATCAGTTGCTGACATTCCACATACACAATTTGAGCACCTGTACACAAAACAGCTAACAAAAGGTTTCACTGTGCAAATACACAAAGTACAAGGTGAGCTCATGCACAGCTACCCGACCCTAATGGGAGATTACATATATTGTGCTTGCAATTCCTGCTTGTATGTTTTCTGAGACGAGTCTGGGACTTTAAAAATACATATAGCCATAAATAGTGTATGAAAAGTTAGGGACTAGAGATAAGGTATCAGTGTAGACCACTCGTGAAGTGCTGGCAATTTTGGATGCAGATCCACATTTTGCACTGTTAGCCTATCCCTGCTGAGGATCCGTTCCACACTGAGGCTACCTTACTCAAAATTCCAGTTGCTGCACTATTCTGGGTCACATATGAATCTCAGCCTAAATGTCATACACTGTACGGTGAGGATGCTGCTGGTGGTGTTACACCGGCAAATCCTCCAGTGGAAATACAGCTTCTGCTGCATCAGTAACATCTCTTATGTCTTAATTGCATTGCTTATGACTTTTTGGCACAAGTATATCATCAAATGTCCTTGCACTGACCTTGGCAAAGTGGCTGTAAGAGGACAGCACGTATTGAGATAAGTGATTCCTTTCCTCAGGGTATCTCAGTATATATTTTACATGAGGATTGCATCTTGCTCTTTATAGCCATTGCCAGAGTCAACCTCACCCTTATTTTCCAGCCCAGCACTCTCATCAGATGGCAAAAGCTGTTGCAAAGCCATTGTCTGTACCCTGTACACTCAGAGACACGAAATCCCTACTCACTGTTTACATAAAGGAATTATGTGAAACAAGTCATGTTTCCTTTGTGTCATAAGGGTAACAACAACAGCAACTAAGGTTTGGCATGACATCCCTAGTCTAAAGCAATGACTAACAACCAGAAAGATTAGATATCAGGATGATCTATTATCCCACTGCTCCTCTTCAGCCCACCACCCTTTGCTCACTCCTTATCTCCTGCTCCCAGAGGCACATCCCATCTTGCCCTTGTGCTGGCATTTGCCAAACCCTTCTCACAAACAATTAAGCTCATTAAAGTTGGAGAAAATTCTCTATTTTTCTTTCCTTTTATTTTAAATTTATCTTGGCTTCATGAGATGAACTGGCTCAGAACAGGGTCTTATGAAAGCAAGAGTGCAAGAGAGCAAAAGACTAATAGCAGGAGCATTTTCTCTGGACACTTAGATCACCCTGCCTACAAGGTGTAACCTCCAGACTCATGCAGAAGATGTCTACTTGCTGGTAGTTTCTCTTTTTCATATACATTACCGTAGCTACTTTCTGAGATAATTTGCTCAAGACAGAAAGGGGATTAATTGGTACAATTCAGAAGTTGTATTTGGCTACAAATGCAGAAGAGAGTAATTCTGGTCTCTTAGAGCTATACCATACAGTACCACAAAAGAATTAAAAGGTGCAACTAGAACTGGTGACACAAAACTGGAATAGCCTTTATGAACATCTTGAACATGATGGCAAGGCAGCACAGCCACTAAGAGCTGGACAATGCTTTACTCACTGTCAGATATACCAACACATCTTCCCTGTGGCTTGAAACAGCATCTATTACTAGCCTAAAACATACAGAAGAGCACCAAGCATCATGAGTCACCAGAATTCAAGTCCATTTTCTCTGTCCAGTTTTGCTTGCCCTTGACCTGAAGGGCACCTTGTCAGAACCCTTAAAGAAACTTCAATGCTACCCCAACTGGAATGTCTCTGCCTCCCAAAAAAACCCATGACCATGTGCATTTGTTCCTTTCAGCACTCTGTTTCTGCATGGAGATGACAGACGTGTAACTGCTAAGACTGGACAAAGGCTAAAATTTTACAAATTTTACTCTTAGCAACTGCATTTGGAAGCTAAGTTCTGAGAAAGGGAACTGTTCTCATCTGTCCAGATTCTGGTTTTGAACAACCCCATAGTTACAGCCAGAGATTAGAGAGATTTTTGTGGTGTTAAGAGAATGGCTTGGAATTTCTCGTCCAGCCATCTGCCCACAAAACTAAGCAGATGACTCACTAGCACTCACCTCCATTTGTTACTCAGCTAAAACTTTTATCTCCTCAGCTTCTTGTGAAGTTCCACTCTGTGTCTTTTCAGAAGCAGAGCCTGTTCTAATACGAAAGAACAAAGTGGGAAGTGCAACTTAGAATTCAAGTTTTCAAAAGAGCTCATGTTAAATTCCACCTGAGCTAATATGCACGTATGCACAGAGGCATTTGCACACATAAATCACAGCTTGCTTACATCTGGCACACGCAAAGAGCACACTGCATGGCACAGGATTTAAATGTGCTTCAACTGCTGGGCTGTATTCAGGTCTGCATACATTCTTGGAAAAGTTGCTTTATAGTCAGGAGATGAAAAAGCTTACTGAGCATTTTGCTGATATTCTTGCATGTCAAAGATGCTCACTGCTGCCTGCCATTTCCTGATGAAGCATCCGCAGGATGATCAAAATAGGGACTTTTCATTCTTGGAGAGTAGAAAAGCTATCTCCATATCCCAGGTGTTATTTGATTACCATGCACAGATTCAAAGCCATATTTACAAGCAATCAGAGTTTCTAAGCTACCTGCATAGTTTGATGAAGCTCCAATTTCAAGTGAAGCAGCCATCTGAAGCAGCAAGTAGCTATAACACATTACTCAGGCTGAAGAGCTTATTGCAGCCTCACAGAAGCTGCTCACCACTTTGCTTTCACATTCAGCCCCAGCTATAGAAGGCACGGTCAGAGAAGTCCAAGCTAAAAATATCAGACTGGTGCCGCACCTAGATTGCTCCTGTCACCTTGTACCAGATTAAGTGCACACCAAGTGAATTTTCCAGAGTGGTTTGTGATAACCCATTAGCCAGGGCAGCACTGGTCACAGCTCTGTAAGCTGCACTTATTTTCCCCTGTAAGTGGGTCAGAATGTTTCTGGGTCCTAAATTACAGCTTTGGAGAAATTAATATTTCTTTTACTGTTAACCTGGAAATTTAAAATCTGCTCAGAACTGCTTTCAAGTTATGCAAGTTCAGAGCTGTACTTCTTTCATAATTGTCTACCATGGTAACAAATAGGGCAGCATCATGGCTGGTCCCTCAAGCTCTGTACATGTGCCAAAGATAACCAGTTATACTGGCATAATTAATTTTGATGCATTAATAACACAACAGTTTTTGTCTTTTCCGGACAGCATTATTTGCCAGAAAGATTTGGCATGCATAATTTAGCAAAGTCCTTTTCTCTGCTAAGAGGGAGAAGAACCTCTTAGCTTAAAGAACAGGGGAGGAATCCTCACTGAGGGATTAATCATCACTTTATAACTACTGCAAAATTCACACTCCAGGCTCTGATTTAGTTACACACTATAACTGTGGTTTGCTAATTAAGAACGACATGGGTATTAGCCTTTCTTCTTTTAGTTTCTTAAATTGCTGATTTAAAACTTCTCTCAGTGTGAGAAGCATTTCTAAGTATCTGAAGTGTGAAACAGCAAGGACATCTGCATCTCCAGCAAAACCTACAGAGGTTGAAAAGAAAGGCATGATTTACATTCAATACCTCAACCTATAACCTGGAGGACATCTGGAACTCATCAGCTCCAACCTCCACTCCATGAAAGGGGGATTTCTCCTTTTGACTCTATTTGTTGTCACTGCAGGGGCTTTATCTTGAAATGACCCATTCCTTTCTATGATTTTTAGAGGAGACAAAGTGAGAAGTACTCCAAAGATGTGTGAAGTCGACACTTATAAAATCTTTCTGAACTCATTTGAAATCTTGTCTTGGTCTTTCACTGGAGTACCTAAGAGGTCCCCTGTTTTTCAGCTCATGCAGGTTTTCCCTAAGATCCCAAGACACTCTTTTATTTATTGTGAACTGAGATTAAGAGAAAATAGTTTGCCATCTTATGCAAGAAAGAAAGAAAAAAAAGCAGCACTTGGGTTTTCAATTTCAAAGTAGATTTCAATGAGTCCTACTTATTTATCAGTTCCAATAAGGAAACGCTTACAGTAGAAAGAAGCTAATTTACAAGATTCAGTCCACGACATCTGCTGGATATTAATCTGGTCCCTTACAATTTGAATTTGATGGATTTTGATAGCATTTCTGGATGGCTGGGGTCAGGGGATGGTAGCTCATCTTAGCTTGATTAAGTCAACATTTCTTCTGATCACATATTATTAAGAATTAACTGACTTCACTGCTCTATAGAAACTTTTTGTTTTCCTGAGTCCTTTAAGCCTGAACTGGGTTTGGTAGCAGTTTTGAATTATGAAATTTTATGCCAACTTTGATTTAGTTGCATCAATAACCTTATTTTACTCCCTTTGTTCACTTCTTTATGCTATGAAAACTTGGCAATCCTTTTGTAGCTGCAGAATTTCTTTCTAAAAATTGGAGAAGGTGGGGATATGTGAGTAAGAGGAGATGAATGACATCCCTGGGGGCAGTGGCAAAATGTGCACAGGAGCACAGCACCAGCAGGGTCAGGCCTGGAGGCAGCCACTAGGCAAACTGGGCAGATGCCAGCATGTCCCCATCATGCGTGATGCCACAATGAACCACGTGACCCTTTTTCTATTGACTTTGATGAAGGGATTCTGAAGGCAGATAGTTAAAACACCTCAGCCGGGCATCTTCAATACGCAGTAAACGTTTCCACTGGAAAGGACCATTCCTGCTTCCTCTGTGTCAAGACACAATAGTAGGTCGACTGAAAACTTGTTCTACAGATGATTCTGGTATGTTGAGGTGATGGGGTAAAATGGTGGTGGGCAACATCTGCTTCATTACTCAGGCACTTTCAAGATCATCTGAAAGGCATGCGTGTTGCACAGCCCCTTGCTGCAAAAGCAGAAAAGTTTTCGGCACGGGGCTTTGGGATGGAAAGAAGGAAATAGAATGAAAACCATTTGTAATGGACACTCCTATTAGATTTCATTATGGTCTTTCTTTATATGGGATCCTGGGATTCTCGAAGGAAATCAATTGCCAGGAAGGTCCTTTCTGTGCGTTTTCCAGGTAGCTGCAATAATCTCTTACAGACGGCGATGTCATTTTCACAATGCAGGGATTTCTCAGTTCAAAGATATATTCCAAAGAGTAAAGACTTGCAAGCTGTTCAGAAACACTGGGTAGTCCAAATGGAGATTCTTGTTCATTTAACTGTCACATATATAGCTGATGTAAGAAGTACTTTCTCTTTTTTCCTCTCTCTAGATGTACTCCAAGGAATTAAATGAAGTTTTAAAGCACTTATGATGTGCTTCCAGTAGTAGCCATCACTTACCCTACCTGTAGTTGAAAAAGCTCAAACCCACTGCCATGATTTTGCTAACATTCCAGTGACCTGGCTTTTCCCAGCAACAGAGTATTTTTGATAGCAAGCCCTTTATTCTTCATCCTGTAGACCCAGCTGCTCCACAGAGGCTGACATCATTTGACCACAAAATACAAGATACTAACCACTTGAGCTTTTGCCAGAGAAGAATTTGATAGCTGAGCACTGATTAAAATTTCTTTTGGACTCAGTGTCCACTGTATATGCTATTATTCACCAGCAGAATGCATTCAATATCTCTATGCAATTGGCCAGCAGGTTTTTTTCTCTGCACATTTTTTGCCAAGATAAAAAACCAGAAAAAATTTAAACCATTTCCAATGTTTCCAATGGATGAATTATGTTTTCTGAACCACACTGTTGAGTCATGATCTAAGCTTAATGAACATTCTCCTGGGCAGCTGTTATTCAAACAGTGATTCTCCATCTTATATTTTTCTTGTTATCTGTAAGTCACTGAATATTAACATATATCAAGTGAGGCTACACATATGCACAGTCTGGGTTCATTACAAGAGCAAGTCGTAATGAACAGTTATTTCTTCCTCTTTCAAGGTTTAAAAAAATATAGTCTGGAATGATTCTATCATTCCAGTCTTTGGAAGGAGGAATACTCTTAAAACAAAAAACATTCATCTTTGCCACTATATGCTGGTGTTGCTATTGTCATTTTGACAACTTTGACCCATGCATATTTCACAGGAAAGTTTTGGGTTGGCTTTTTTTGGGTTTTTTTATTGTTGTTTGGGGGTTCTTTTTGGGGTGGTGGGAGGCTTTTGTTGGCTGTAGTTTGTTTTTTTTTTCCCCTCAGGCATCTCAGTGTCCTGAAAGAGCTGATGTCAAAATATTGAACAAGCGTTCTTGTAAAGAAAAAAAACCTAAGGTTTACTTTCAAAATCGTGTTGAACAAAAATCTGAGAAAATTTCCACCTAAATTGCTCAGAAGGAAACATTTAATTCTTTCACTTTGAAATAGCTTTTATAAATTATTATTTTACATAGAAGTATTTTGTTACAAAACACTTAAAATACTGCTGTACTAGTTAAAACATTTTCTCTCAACATAAGGTTGGTTGGGTTTTTTTCCCTTTAATTTTTCTTTCCCCAAAAATTTTTGAAAAGTTTGCACCCTCTTTTTAGATCAGAACAAAATAAACTCAATGTAACCAAGTAATCAGTGCACTCTACGGACTCTTCTCTGGATCTGAGCCACACCAGATCTGGATCAGTTGCAGCTTTCTGCTGAAAAACTTGGCTTTTCACCTCAGGCTGCAGGTATTTGCATGCTCAGCTTTGGATGTTCTCTAGTTAAGACTTCAGTGTCAAAGCATTGGTTATCACAACAGTATCTCTGCTCACTGGATTCTGTAACCCTAGTGCTGTAAAACTCACTGAGTGTGTGGTCTTAGTAAACACAGAGCAAATTCCAAACCCTGTAGCAAGATATCTTGAACAAACACACTGTACTTATAACACAATGATTAATAAATTGGGAGAGTTCAGGTTTTATGAGACTGCTGTGTGGAAAACAGATTTTCAGTGTGAAAATGGTTCTCTTTCTTGATCTTGTAAAGCAGAGAAAGCTGAAAGCAGTCAGTTACCTGCTAGATTGTTACTGACTGTATAGAAACATGGGTTGGGGTGCAAGTTTTCTCCAGAATAGAACAATCCTCACTACAAGAAGTTCAGTGATGGTCACTAGGGTATGTAACTGAGGTTGTTACAGGTAAATCCTGGAAAGAATTGCAGATTTACCAGCTAAAACCTGCAAGTGTCATACTGTTCCAGCACATCCCAAGAACCAACTCCTTTCTAATCTGTACACTAAATGTTAACCTTTCCATGCAATGCTTCTGATGGTTTTGGTAGTGGAAGAGTGAAGCAGAGGAATGCTTCAGCTCAAGATCTGACTCAGACAGTGGCTGTGTCTTTGACTGCTGTGTTTTGGTTTGTTTTTTTTATATGAGTTCCAGATACACAGCTTTCTCTCTAGAAGTTTCTAACCTACAGTTTGACAGGGCAGGGAGATGGATTTTGTACACAAAAGTCTGCCTTTCAGATGAGGATGTCACACATACTAGTATGTCATGGGCTCTTAAATAGCTATTTAGATCTCATAAGTCATCACTGTGTTGAAATTATTAAGAAATTATTAAACTCATGGAGCTTCAGACATGATATCCCTCTGGTGCTCTTGGTTATTCACAGACTTGAAAGATCCTGCAGAAGGTCATGCAGTGCTTACACCAAGAGCTGGATATAACACCTTAAGGTGCTATTACAGAGCTGTGTTCTTGTGAAGTTTCTGGTACAGGGAAAGATCCTTCAAGTGGTTCTGTACCCATCCAGCTTGTCATGCAGCTGCAGTAGTATTAGTACAGTTCCACAGCCCTCTCAGGGGACATAAATCTTTTTAAGGCTTGAATAAACCTACTGACCAACAATTTGCATCTTAAAGCCAGGTGGATCAATTCAAGAAAAGAACCTGCTGATATCAGGACACAACCAGATCCAAATGACACATTGCCTTCACTAACTCTGCAATTTCTTGTCTTTTCAAGTCACACTGCATTGTTTATAAAGAGGAAAATAATAAAATATGCATATATATATGGGGAGATCATAGAATGCGTGGTGTTCTCTAATGGAAAGCTAAGGAAAAGCATAGAAGTAACATCTTGGAAAGTACAGCTTTCTTAAAAAAGAAAATAATTAAAAATCCAATACTAAAAGAAATGTTCTTTATTTTATCATCATATGGGAAAGTCCTGATGAGCACCCTTGGTTTTGGATACTCAAACTTATACTTTTAGCCATCAATATCCTGATCCTACATAGCTGTTTGAATGAAGATATTACACAGGTAACTTGATGAAACTGCAGAATTGACTAAGTCTAACTTTACCCCCAGTGTAACAGATTGATCAAATAACTGCTTTATCAGCACCAGAGCTGACTCAGGTTTACCAGTTTACAGCAATACATTTTGAAGTTTAGGAAGACAAATGGATACTCAGAGTCCTTGGGGATCACTGAATTATTCAGTGTCACCTTTTGTACAAGGCTGCTGCTGGATCCCTTTGCTGCTTCTGTACTGAATCTAGTACCTGGTATTTGACTAGAGCATACCAGGTGTCATCTTGATTTGAAAGTTTCAAGAGATAAATATATATTCAAGGAGAATATACACATTCTCCTCCCCCCCCCCCCCCTTGGCAAGTTATCTCCCTGTCTTCATTTCAAATTTAAACTTACCTCCATTCAGCTTCCTGTTATAGTTTTTTTTCTTTTTTAATATGCTTTCTCCAGCAATTATACAAAGCTACTTCAGTACCAGCTATAATGTGTGCTACTTAAGTCAGATCCAAGTCTTCTTTTAAGCAGGACAGCTGGATTTCTGTCTGTTTCCCATTGGAAAGCAATTTTTAATATTTTCACAATTTGTATGGCTCTCTTCTCCTCTGCACTTTCCAGTTTTTATGGGTTTCTCAGCTGTGAGAGTTTCTCATGCTATTCTGATATTAAACTAGAGAATCTTGTGAACACTGCCCTGTTCCTGTCATCACTGTAGGGCTGCCATATCCCACAGCAAGCTCATGCTCAGCCCTATTTCCATTAAGATCCTTAAATCTGTTTTCAAATCATTGCTTTCCAGTTTCATGGTTCTTAATGTTCATAAGCTGCACTTCACTCATATTGGACCTAGTAATTAATAAAAAACTGATTGCTGTTACTGCTATTTTCATGCCAAATCAATGCAAACTTGCCTGATAAAACTACCTGGCATATGACCGTGTTGATTGGAATCAAGCTACCACTATCAGTTCAGCTGAGGCTAGTTTCACCTTGTAACACAAAAGGCTAAATTATGTCCTCTTGCCTTCTCTACCTCCACAGGTTAATAGATTTTTTTGTTATAAAATATTGTTCTTACATGCCCCTTTAGGCATATTTGTTGCCACATGGACAGTCTGCCTTCCACCACATTCTACTTCTTACATATTCTATTCTACAGGCTTGCAAGTGTCTTTTCCACTACTTTAAGCCAGCTTTAGGCTCAGGAAATGCCACAGATAAAAATACTGAACTGTCTCAGCAATGATCAACATGCTGATCCTAGTTTGGATGGTTCCAGATCTAGCACTCAACATCTGAGCCAAATCCAGCTATAGTATCAACTAATTCCAGCCACCAGAGCATATCACACAGGCTGATAAAGGGCTGTAAAGGGCAAACAAATATACAGGCTATCATGTAACGTCACTTAATTTAAAAATAATGTTTTCTCAAATAATACATAATGTCAAAAACCAAAATCTCACATTATACTGGGCACAGTAGGGTATATTCCCTTTCTTCTTCTACTAGTTAAGCTCCATATGAAGCTTTCCCAACATTTGCCCTCTACTGTCAAACAAGGTGGGTCAGGATTATCCAGGTCATTTTGCTTTGCCTTTCTCCTCTAGACTCAAAAGTTTCCTTCTTGCTCAAAGACTTAGTACAAGTCAACGAGAGAAGGTTACACATCTCAGACAACTCCCTCACTCATCTGGTGCTACCTAGGCACGATAAGTTTTATTTTTTAATTCTTTGTTTGTTATCATCATTCATAGCTACTTGAGAGGGTTGGACGGTACTTCTGCATTCTCATGATGCATGATGACATCACCTTGCTTCTTCCTTAAAAACAAAGAGAACTATTGAGTATTCCTGCCCTTCCTGAATCACTAAGATTTTCACTATCTTCTGCTAGCAAGAAAGCTATGCTATTATTAGGAATTATTTTATTGCCATTATCTTTTAAAATGCCTTAATGTCCTTAGGCTGCAAAGTAGAGGTTTCTTTTGCTCCCTCTCAAGCCCTTCCCCTCTTTATATTTCCAGTCTTTAATTTACATGATTGCTGCCTCCTTCCTCTTCCTTCTTTTCTTCCCCTTTTTAATAGATTTTTTTTAAAAAAAGATTTTTAATAGCTGCCTTTACTTCCTCACTTAATGCAGAGGTGCCACTAACCAAAGATGTCCTTATTCACCATTATGAAATTGTGGTTTTTAGTCATCTAGTAAACTTTCCTGGAGTAATTTCCAGTTTTCATTCACATTTTCCCATCTGAATGTCACTATTTCTTCCAAGTTTCTCTTCCCAACCATTTTAATTCATTTTTTCCCTAGCTGCTTTGCAAAATAAGCCATTTAGGAGTACAAAAGACAGGACTAGACAGAGCCACAATAAACAGAACAGATAGGAAATCCTGTGTCTTGGCTTGGGCAGGTTAGAAAGCTCTTGGTTTACCATCCTAACAAGAAAAAAAAGGAGATTTTCTTCAATGCTGCTTCAGAATATGCTGGAGTAGGGTCCAGTTCTAATTTAGTCTAATTACTTACTCATTAGCAGGAGTTATTAGGCTTGCCCTGGCAGTCTGTTTTCATGGAATTAATCATCTCTACTCAGCCTGAACATTATTGGAAATCTGTAACAGGTACTATTACCAAAAAAATGAGAAGCTACTGGGAAAAACAGGTTTAAAAGACCAGAAGTTCAAAGAAGCACTAAAATACTGAGTACTGACTTACTTACTCCTATTAAACCTTTCAAAAGCTTGTGCTTTATTAACAGTAATGATGATTAGATGTGCTATTAGTGAGCTGTGCTGGACTGGGGAATCCTGAGGGAAAAAAAAACCTAAGGCAGAGTACAAGCTTGCAGTATTTTTTTGAGTAGCTCAAGTGAAGGATGCAAAAATGTGAAGTGCACCCAAAAAACTAAGAACAGATAAATGAAATTTCCTAGCTGATGCTGTTCCTTCCTGTTAAATGCTGCTGTTTGACAATTATAGGGAAGCAAAGAGCAAGTGTTCCTTATGACATAGAAGCTTACTGGAACAGAAAGGGTTAATGATTACAAGGTTAGAGTCTTGATGACAGCCTAGCATTAATTTAGCAAAGATGTGGTATAAGTACAAAGCTAATTCTTGGAAGACTTCTTTTGTTTAATGGTATGATAACACAGAACAAGAGCAGCATCTACCCATCTACCCTAAGTAGTATTTTTAGTAGTTTTTGTTTGTTTCTTTTTCCTTAAGTGAAATCTACTGCAATAGGCAGGGGGAAGGGAAAAGAAGGTTTTTGAAAATATTTTTCCTATTAAACATTATGCAAACTTTGCTACAACATTATAGCTGCTTACTTGATTTTAGTACTGCTAGTTGTGAGGGAAAAAAAAATAATTATAGCAGAAAATAGAAATGCTTGGAAGCAGGGAAAAAACAAAGATATAGCAGGACAAAATCAGGGCTTTGAGGTATGCAGATGTCAGGGGTCTCTCAGAAGAGAAATGATAATTGTTAACCTTAAGAAAAGACTGATTCATCCCAGGCATGTCTGCAGTCACTCTGTTACTTTAGCAACAAAACTGATGCAGGGTTCAAGTCTTGTGTATAGTATTGCAGGGGAAGTAATTCCAGTAGAGGAATAAGAAAGTGGATTTTTTTTTTTCCCACCAAATCAACCTCCTTGTATTAGCTGATTTTAAAGTTTAAAATCTTGGATAAGAAGAGCTTCCAAAATTTCTGACCTTCCTGGCTTCCTTAGCTGGCAAAACGCAAAGGATTAGTCTCAACTAATTAAAATAAACCCCATAGTGTCCTATCTCCACTGGAGCTCAATTCAGTTTTCTTGAAAACTTTATGAGGAAATAATACTGCAACTGTATCTCAGTTATGGTGAAACCAAGATAATTTTATGGGGAAAAAAAAGGGAGGTGGTCTGGGTTTAAGTGGGGCTGAGTAAGAACCAGCTACTAAATATTCTACTACTGAAAAAGATCTGGAACATGCACGATCTGGTGCAGCAGATTTGGATTTCTGTGCTGATGAGAATTTAATTTTTTTTTCTTAAGAAACACTAGTAAGTGGCATATGTAGAAATTTTACACTGCAGCTTGAAAGCAATGTGCTTTCTAGCTGTAGTATTTCACATCCTACATAGTTTTTCAACATACAACAGATCTGTCAAATTACAGTAGCTGTATTTAGTCTTATGCTTATGCATTTCTCTCTAATTAAATGCTAAATTAGGGCTAAATGTAGTAAAATTCTCTAAGACACTGTTATTTAGCTCTTTTATGACTTTTTTTTTTTTTCCCCACTGCTGCTTCACACATTGCTTCAAATCATGGGAAAATTTACTCTGAACATAAGTACTTTTTTTGCTGGGAATGGCTCTCTTCTACTTGTGAAACAGTTCATATATACAAAGAAACCCAAGAATGGGTAGTGTAGATGACTATGCAACACTTCTTCTCTACCTAGGCTAATATAGATTTATCCTTTATTCATCCAGTTTAATCCTTGACATCCATCTTTAAAACACAACTTTGAAACCTCTGAGAAAAAACATAAATCTCTTTGATGGTGTTCAAAAAGGTTGCTGAGGGAGAGGCTTTGGACCCTCTATCAATTTAACAGTTTGGTGATATGACCCCCAGCTATCTTCACAATTGGCCCAGCTTTGAGAAGCCTGTTGGATCAACTCACCTCCAGAGGTCCTTTCCAAATTAGAAGTGTAAAAATAAACAAACATGTTTCTACTTTCCCTCTCTTAAGAATCAAATGAGATATTTTTAATGGTCTCCTTTTTATCATACACATCCCAATACAAGTATTTTGTCAGGATCACTTGTTTCTCCTACAGTGCCAGTGAAAGATGACGATTGGCTTTAGTACTGGGAGCGATTGGCAGAACCCGTTTTGATTTGAGATCCATTGGGAAATGTGGAGCAGTGCACTCTTGTGATGGGATTCAGCTCCCTGGGTCTGCTGGTGGTGATGTCTGGAGTGACTGTGAAGCCTGGCAAGGTCAGGACAAACAGCAGAAGTGCAGTGAGAGTTCATGTGGAAGGCAGGGCTGATGGGCACTGATGCTGAAAGCGTCAAATATGCATGCTGCTGCTCTGAGTGGAGGATTGTTCTTCCATAAGACTGGCCACAGAGGCACCTTCCCCTTGACAGAAATGCTGTTCTTCAGTATGTGAAATAATTATGAGATGAATATGAATTGAAAGTGCACTTCCTCTTGACCTACTTCCCAGGCAGGGTAGCACAGCTTGATGCCCTCCTGTTTGGAAAGGTAAAATTATCTCTCCACATTCCCTAGGCTCTGCATAAGCCTCTATTGTTTGGTACCAACCACATGGCTAATTATCATACCTACTATGCAGTCTCTTTTAATGATTTCCTTCCATCTCTTGTCAACACCCAGGCTGACTGACCAAACTGGTTTCTTTAGAGAGAAGTGTACCTTTTTACTCCTTCACTAAATGCACCTCATTTTTGTTTGTATTGGGAAGGTAAACATTCAGAATGATAGTATAAGATGGCTTTGGGAAAGTGGCTGATCACTCTGAGGTGCTCCAGGATTGTATGAATCTGAATCCTGCCTCATTACCTGAGCAGACCTTTCTTTACTTACTAGCTTGCAGGGTGCATCTTTTTACTTCACTAGAAAACCAATTACATGTTCCATTAATGCCAGTGGAATCCGGCTGGGGCCTCAAGCCTTCAGGTACAAGTGCCCCAGAAGCTCAAGGCTTAGGAAAAGACAGTAATGCCACTTTTGTGACAATCTCCTTGCACAAAGGATGTAAGCTCCAGAACTAGTGCTTTTGATACTTGAACCTTCCAGAGAGGTCACTTCAGAGAGATCTCTCATCTCTAAGAATGTGTCTGTAAGAAAATACAGAGGAGATGGCCTGGCACAACTCATACTGGCATTTCAAAGCCATCAGCTGTGCTGATGCTCTGAAAACTGCTGAGAGGCTTTGTTGGGCTTTGTCTTGGGGTTTCTTGGATTGACAGGTGATGATTATTGCAAGCCATTTCCTCCTCTTGTGAAGTCACTCCACAGTTCTCATATCAAAAGTAATTTTTTGAAAAGAGAAAAAGGTGCTGGGATTTTTCTGACCTGGATAGGCTTCCCACAAAAAAAAAAAAAAAAAAAAGTAAAGCTGTTTGCTGATACATTCAGTTCATAGTTTCCTAGGTAATTATTATAACTCATCTTTTGCTATCGTAAGGTATTACTGTGTCCAGACTGTGAGGGCAAGCACTAAAGGTATAAAGAAGAAAAAAAAGCTCAGCAATCAGGCAAACACCAGGCTGTACAGATCCCTAAAATAGCACTGAGCCAAGTCAGTAAGTCTGCACAGCCTCACATAGTGTCATGCAGCTGTATCAAGTTGAACTGGAAGCAGTAGAGAGCAGAGTGTTGCTAAATGATTGCCCAGTTAATCCATAACCTGAATTAACCACCCAGAGATAAGTGAGAGATGGTGATGTGCAAATTGCCAGAACTAAATCTCTCTTCTACCTTCAGAGGCAGCAGTCTGTAGGTCACTGTGAAGAAAATTTATGCTAGGGAAGAACCTGGTCACAGTTTGTGGTTTTTCCCCATGTATACGACACCAAAGATAACACTTTTTACTGTAAACTTCACGCAGGATGAATTGTGAATCAGTGTACATGAATCACCTGCCAAACCCTTGAGTGCATCAGTGATAAGAGAATACAAATTCAAAAGTGCAGGTGCCATATCAGCATCTGGAGTGGAGCTGACAGCACAGCTAGAGACAATGACAGTGGCCATTCCCAGATTTCTTCCTGGCCACAGTTCACATTTTTCCTCTCACTTTCCACATTAAGATATGATGCATCTGAGTGATGCAACCTTGATGACAGATTGGGATGTCCAGCTGAGTTCTCTTGAATTGTGGGGGATGTTGGTTTCATTCAGTTTGAGCATCCATAGTTCAACATCTTAAACATCACTAACTACAGTTCCCAGAGCAACCAGGTGTGTCCAGTGAACCAATTATAGTCCTAGATTTGTCTCATCTGGTGTGTGTGGAGGGGGAGGGTGTTTTTGTTTGTTTTGGAGGTTTTTTAGGGTTTGTTCCTCTCCCTGTTGTATTCATGTAACACTCTTCCCCCAGATGACAGCTTTGTTGTCATGAAGGATACCTAAGTTCATTCAGAGGAAGCTGTTTCTTAGGCATTGTTTTGGTTATCAGAGCAAACAGCTTCTGTTGAACTGGGCTCTGATTTTCTTAATTTATTTCTACAGCCTAATTAAACGCATCTTTCTTAATTAATTACACTCAAGAAGATTGCCTCAAATGCACCTAAGCCCAGGCTGACTTGTAGAAATGCTGAAAATGTTCCAAATCCTGCCAAAGCCAACAGGAGTTACTCATCAATGCCCTTAGACAGAAACCCCCACCCCATAAGTGCCCACTGAAAGCCTGCTCCTATTTCCCCCGGGGAGATGAGTGGAATCCCTCTTCCCCACAGTTTGCAATGGAAACACAGCTGGCCATTGAGTCAGGTACATTCCAAACAGGTTCCTGGCTGGAGATGGCTGCAGCCATTCCACAGCCATTTGCTTAAATGTTGCTTTGGCTTCGCTGATGCAAAGCACTTCCTGTGACACTTTAGATATATCAGTGTAACGAGCCTCAGAGTTTATTTCACCTTCTTTCAAGTGACTAGAAAGGCCCCAGAAGGTATAATTTTTGGAAAGCAGTATTTTGCTGCACTGCTGCCGGTCTTAAGTTGTTGCACGGTCTTAAGTTGTGGCAGGGGAGGTTTAGGTTGGATATTAGAAAGAATTTCTTTACTGAGAGGGTCATCAGACATTGGAATGGGCTGCCCAGGGAAGTAGTGGATTCTCCATCCCTGGAGATATTTAAAAAGAGACTGGATGTGGCACTCAGTGCCATGGTCTGGGAACTGCAGCGGTAGTGGATCAAGGGTTGGACTTGACGATCTCTGAGGTCCCTTCCAACCCAGCCAATTCTATGATTCAAAAAAAAAAAAAAAAAAAAAAAAAAAAAAGAATGGCTGCCTAAGCTAAATATTGTGGCTGCAATGTTCCCACTGGTTATACTAGAAGTTCCAGCCCTGTTATGCTTGAAAGGAACAGCACTTAGCTTAATGGTTGGAAGAGACCACTATTAATTTTGAAGTGGAGGATTTATAAATCAATTATTTCTTCCATGAGTCTGAGACAGAACACTGGACATGATGGGTAACAGCAACAAGGTCCAATGTGCCCTGCTGCTCTGATCAGAGATGAACCCATTCAGGACACCTTGTCTCCACCACCAGGCAGGAACCAGCAATCTGATCTCCCCCCCTCACACACCTGATGCTTGCAGAGCTCTCTCAGAAGCACAACTTCAGCCACATGAGCTTCCTTGGTAGACCATCAGTTCTTAGTGACTCATTTCTGTTTGACCATCTAGAAAGCCCTCAACACTTCTGGAAACACCAAACCTCATTCTCTAGGATGCCAAAATGGTCCAATTTTGAGATACTGACCCTTCAGCTTTGCTGTCTAGGTCTTGGGGTAGAAAGTGATGGTGTGTGTTCCTTCTCCAATGGGATCCGAGACCAGCAGACCTTCCCCATTTAAGGATATACAAGAATGCACCCTTCAGAACATGATTGCACTAAATTATTGTTTTAAAAACTGAAACAGGAGAATTAAATCTATGCTTGCTTGCAGCCTGGGGCTATCAGCAAGTGGGGTTGCACAGGATTTAGGTCAATGCCAGTTTCTTTTCAAAAAGACTAACACCTTCAGTACTGATTTTACATAAAACAGCCACAGCAACAGCTGTATGAGGCACTGAGACCAAAGTGTAATATTTCCCCAAGCTCTACTGCTGTGTCCTTCCTGTGGTGCAAGGAAGAGAAAATTTAAGACTTCAGGATGCTACTACTGACATGCAGGTTACGTAGTGTTAGAGCAGGAGAGACAGTTTTAGCTGAAAAGAAATTTTGTTGGAAGAATGTCTCTGGTGTTTACTATTCACTTTTCAAAAGAATACAATCTAGCACTACAGAAACCACTAAAAATATATCAAACTTAGGAGCCAGTTTTACATACATGACCAACTGCTGAAGAATTAGAAGACCATGGTCTTGTGTATTAATTTGACACAGCACAAAGGCACAAAATGAGCTCTAAAATAGATGATTAATAGAGGGGAAAGGAGGGAGGGAGAGCTCTACAGTTGCTTCATATTTCTTTTACTGTATGGATTCCTACAGTACTGTATCTTATTTAAGATATATCAGGCATCTTCAAGTCCCAAACAATTATGTTTTCTGAACTATTTCCCTTTAGACTTCAATCTGCTTTGAATCTGTTCAGAGACATTTCCGAATGACACAGCGCTCTGCTACAATACCTCGGACTCTCCAGGTTGCATATAACCCCTTGTAGTAATCATTGTATCTAAATTATCAATCCACAAGGGAAAAAATGCTAGCCTGTTATCAGAGGTATAGGCTAACCAATTGCCCTGCAAAAATTCTTGTTACCATCTTAACGATCTGGTGCAACCCTTTGTATTTGCGACTGAGCACCACCTGCTGGTTATCTCCTCTAATTCGGATATTTCTCCTGCTAGTAAAACCTGAGAGCAGACCCTACATCTGAGGCACACATACTGATGTGTATGTTACATCTGGGTCCTGTAACATAGAACCTGAGATTTCGAACATGAAGTTCTGCACTCAGCAAGATAGGAAGGTGGAGGCAGCTGTGATGCCACAGCTGGAGCAGCCACCAAAGGGAGACAAAACTCTGCAGCTGCCTAACAGGAAGGGCTGTGAAGGCAACAGCTCTCCCCAAAGCACCCACTGCCCTACTTGGTCTCTGAGACCAACACAAGAAGCCCACAAAGAAAAAGCAAACCCAGTAGAGGTCCTTTGGTATTTGTTTGAATCCCTAATTCTGACTTCTCCTGAAACTCACGATTTTGCCTTAATCTCTCCAGCATCCCCTTGTTATGAAATACAAGTTGCTCATTTTCTCACCTAGTTCTTCCATTGTGCCAGTGATCTGGTGATAGTCCTAGCTTGACATTAACTTAATCCAGTTTGCCAAGAGGAAAAGGCCTGTTACCTATTATTATGAAAAAACGCCAATCCTGACACTTATATTCTGCCACTTTGATCCTGTAAAGGATCCTAACAGAGATGTTTTCAGGACCACACTGTTGGAGTATAATTTAGTGTGCTGAACTTCAGCTGAGATAGCCAAAGTTAACTTAAACTTGCAGTTAATTCATTGGAAGTTATACAGGAAAGTTCCAGTAGGATTTTTCAGAAAAGAGAGATATTACTGGGCACCACCCATTTCACTTCTTAGCTCTGCCCAACAGGAATTCACCATTTATGCTTAACGTACTGATATATTAAAGGGCATTTCTATAGCACACTGTATCACTGCCCTGAATTTAGTCTGGCTAGCTGTTCCAGAAGCATCAAGCTACACTGAAGGATGGAAAAAACAAAACAAAAAAACAACAAAACCAAAACCCAGAAAACCAACCTCATCCCATGAATCCTTCTGTCAACATAGCAAGCTATAAACCCAAACAGGATGACCCCACCCTTGAAATTCCTCCAGGAAGAAAAGGGAAAGCCAAACCTAATATTTCTAATTACCAAGGAAAACCTTCCATTCTCTAATCACCTTAAACCTCCTCCCTGAGCTTTACTGTAGATCCTAAGGCAGGGCCCTGGCCCAGCTTTCAATTAAATTATTAATAGGAACAATAGAGTCAAAGTTTCCCAACACAGATGGCTCAAGTTGTTAAACTCATATAAAGCAACATGACATCAGATACACCGATTTCAGATTTTCCTCCTGTACCCAAGGTTTTGTCAGGACATTGTGTTGGATATTTCCTTTGTTCCAAACATAGGAAGGGCCCCTTTGGTGACCTGATTAGCCGTGTCCCTGGGCTCTCTAGTGACAACACCTTGCCTGGGAACGCCAGGTGCCCTACAAGACCTGAGCCTCTGCAGCAGCTTAATTACAGAGTTTGGACCTTCTGTGAGGCACTGTTTGAGATCTCATCGAGGGGAAAAAAGATCTGCACCAGGGGAAAAAAAGAAAAAAATGCTTCTTGACATCTTTCTGTTGCCCTTTATTCCTTCACTCTCTCCCACTGTCACAGGATGCTGAAGCAGCTGCCTCCAGGGACTTGCATGGGCTCTGAGAGCATCACACCAAGCCCACTGCTGCTGCCTTTCCACACAGGCACTCACAATGTGGGCTGGCACACCAGCTTA
This sequence comes from Calypte anna, assembly GCF_003957555.1. Taxonomy (NCBI): domain Eukaryota; kingdom Metazoa; phylum Chordata; class Aves; order Apodiformes; family Trochilidae; genus Calypte; species Calypte anna. The sequence continues at coordinate 62,198,274 of NC_044244.1, read as the reverse complement.
GGTGGGGAGCTGGATCTTGCACAGGGCTGGTTCCTTCCAGAATAAAGTTCCACAAACACTAATTGCATCAGATGGCATAGCCAGTTAGCTTGGTTGCTTCCAGTTTTCTGCATACAGAATCTAAGTCACATAATCCAGTAAAAAAGGCAAGGCTGGGACACATTTCCTGGCATGGGAGGACTGCTGCCCAGTTGCCCCGAGCCAGCTCTTGCTCCCTTCCTTGTCCATCAGAAGTCTCTAGAAGAAGGGGAAGAGCACATGCCACAGGGCTATGCAGGGAAATGAGAGTAACTCAGCAAGCAGCAGGGAGAAGGCTCTTCAGGGGACTTTGAGACAACCGTAAGGTTTATACATACCAGGTAGTCCACAGAAGTCACTGGGAGGGAAAGCAAGACATGGAAAGATATTTTAAAAGTTATTGTCTCACGCAACAATTTATCCAATTAAAGAATTACTTTTTTTTTTTAATATTAATTGTTCTGGTAACTTCAGTTTTACAGACTATAGGCACTTTTTAAATTTTTTTGCCTTTTGATGTGAGACGATTCCTCCTCAAGGTTCTAGTCGCTTCAGATTTCTGTCAGATATGGCAAAACCCAACAGGTTTTGGCACAAAATGCATGCTGACCCCATCTGGATTTTCCTGTTGGTTCAGATTCATGTAACCTCAATTAACAGCAGCAAGACTGCAGAGCAGCCTGAGCATTTCCTCCGCAATATCAACCCCAAAACAATGTCTGCACACACACATGCCCCAAAGACACAAAATGTGCCAAGGAAAGAGAACAGTTGGATGGGATTATTTGGTTCTAACATGGCCAAGGGCTCAGCAAGCTTCAGGCTGAAGGAAGGTGATGCTGGATCTGCCAGGAAACTAGATCAAGTTCTGGGTAACTTCTGTTTCAGGCTGCCTGTGTGCTCCAAAGCAACTTTATTTTTGTTTGTCCTAACAAAACACCCACTTGAGAGGAGATGGTCTGGACACCATTTGAATCACAAAATAATAGCATCTCTTCCTTGTGGGACATATCCCTTCCTCCTGCAATTGAGAGATCTCCTTTATGACTTGAATTACAGTGCCATTTTCCAGAAGATGGGAGAAAAGCCATTGTATTCAGTACCTTACCTGCTCACAAGCTTCAGAATGACAAAAGTTTAACTTTACCAGCTTAGAAGGGAATACCTCTAGGCCTTTCTAAGGTGTTTCACAGCATGTTTAACTCTGCCTTAAAACTCTAAACTTGCAAATGTTTCTCAGCAAAGTGGCCAATCATTTCAAAGATATATATATATATATAAAATCAAGAAGTGTCTTACATGTAGGAACTTATTATCCTCAGCTGCCTTTTGAGGATGTGTAAGAATTAGACATATCCAATTGTCCATAGAATAACAGATGCAAAATAGCTGCTTTCTCTTAGCACCTGCAGTGCTAATCCATTGCAAGAACCTTCTTGATTCAATCTTGCTTCACACTGACCCTTTTTGAAGCAATGCATGCCTAAACAATTTTTTAATGTCTTGTCACTCAAAGAAGAAATGAAATTTCCTAATCCAGTTGATACACACTGAATTAAGAAGCTTGAATATACACTTTGAAGACCTGGCGTAGCAAACACAGGAGAAAAAAACATCCCATATGGGGCAGGCTAGAAAACACCAATGTTTTTATCTTACAATATAAAAATAGTGCTTTTAGTCACTGGTAGCCATCCATAACTGCTGTCAGTGTAAGCCTTCTAGTGAAAGCAAGAGACTCAAAGTCAGAACATCTGTTTCATTCTTCAGTCTGCTATATTTCACTGACTTGCAATGACTTGTTAGAACGTGGGTAATGGTTACATACGTAAATATTCTGCACAAACTAATAATCAATCCTTGTAAAATTCAGTTAAAGCTTGAGGAATCTTCCACCTTTTTATCTTGAGTACAGTTAGAATAAGAGGCTCTGACTAAGACCAGACCTCCATTGCGGTAGTTACAGTACACACACACACACAAAGGGGGGCATTTTCTTGTGCTGGAAAGCTGTTAACATGAGGATTTAAATAGTTTTATCCCCATTTTTACAAAGAATCCAAGACTGGAATTATGCAACAGCTCAGAGCCAAGCTCAGACCTCTCCAGCCCCTAGAAGTGTCTCTATGCCCACAGTCCCATTCTTGTCCATTTTTAGCCCCAGCAGCAGCAAAACCCTCTCGAGTGTAGCTAAATGCCTTGCCATCATCGATCCAAGAACAGGGGCAATACCCTCAGTCAGACAACAACCAAACCACAAGCAGAGATGCTAATGTATTCAGCCCCACACAAAGCAATCCCGAGCCCACAAGCAAACAAACAAAGAGGGCAGTGCTCCAGCCAGGCTTGGGGAGATGCTGAGGAGGGGCTGAGCGGAATGCAGCGCTGCTCCCACCCACGCTGCCGAGAACACGGCCCGGATCCTTTCCAGCGTGGCACCTCGCACCCTCTCCAGGTTACCCATCGGCTGGCAAGGCAGCAGCAGCTTTCCTTGGCACAGCAGGCTCCCAAGAAAGAGGCAGCCCCGCCAGCCAGAGCTTAATGGAAGGGCATTAACACTAATTGAATCTGAACAGCCATAGCCATGCATCACTTCGCATTTTCTCATGTTAAAACGCAACAGCCATTTGTTAGAGCACTCCTAATGTGTTTAAAATCTTTCCAGTGACAGCTGATGATGTTTCTAAGCCTGACATTCCCAAGCAGGTTAGCACAGACCTGAGAGACAAAGTCTGCTCTGGCAGACTTCCCTTCCCTGAAGCCCATCGCTGTCTACAAGTATCTGCCCCTGCAACCTCAGTTACCACCTCACCAGTTTCTGTATCCAATACCTAGTTTGGCCAGCGTTATAAAACAACCAAAACAGAACATACAAACAATTTGGATTAAGGGGTTTACAAAAGTCTGTATCAGCAACAGCACCTAATTTTTTTTTTTCACCTCTCTTGGTGGCATGAGGCCAAATGCTCAGCTGCAACCTGACAGCTCAGAGCATGCCAGTCCTGAACAAAATCAGCAGATTCAGCTTTTTTAGATCCAGTGATTGGCTCAATTTCCTGGCAGAGGAGGAAGCTAACCCTGACAGTTTTTTTGAAGAAAGAGAATAGTAGGCACCCAGGTGGGAGTAAGTCAGCCAGGTCTGTTTGGAGATGCTGGTGAGTACTGCAATAAGAAACAGACACTGACCCAGATGGGACAAAGACACTCTGAGTGTTAGTACACATGAAACTGGAAAAAAAGGTTTTCTGGATGAAAGGCTTTATAAATAATAGAGGGACCAAACTCCCCAAGTCCCACTCTTTATGGGTGTGATTTCACCAGTTCTGCCTCACCTGCAACCCTCAGTCATGTCCTTGCCTCTTCCCATCCAGACTCTCAGAGCTTGCTTTCTGTGGAGAGTCCTGAGCACTTGTAGGGTGACCAGGGGCACACAGATGTCAAAATTTGCAGATTAACCTAAACTCCAGTGCCCTAGAGCGAGAGTAATCTAGGCAACACCGCAAGGTGTAAAGCTCTCAGGAATAAGAAAGATCACCTACCTAATTTCATCAGCTTCAGTGACATACCTGCATGATTAATTCAGTCCATGTATATTATATATAAAACACAGGCACCTATTGCACTTCAACAGTAGAACTTGGGCATCTCTCCCTAGATATGACTCATGTGAGAATTCTCATTATTTTTCAGATGAGGAAACTAAGACTCAGGGGCAGCAAGAAGGGTGTCCTAAGACACACAGTAAATGTCAAATTAATCTTGAGTTTCCTCACATGAAAAGCAACATCAAACCAGGGTTGGGGTGGTTCTGTATGCAGAGTTGCAGGTCACTGAGTGAACAGAGCATGAGGGACTACTGCTAAAATATCTTTTTTTTTTTACCCTACACATCTGCAACAAACTGCAGTCAAAGAGGAGTTGGACCTTTGGTCTGATCCAGTACTGCTGTTACTCTCTTCCCTCAGTTTTAGAAATGAGCCTGACCCCTCACTTGGAAGCAATTCAGATTTAGGACCTTGCTTTAAGAATTTTTTATTAAAATGATTTATATGAACACATTCACTCTTTGGATCTGGCAGTAACCTTCAGTCAGGCCCAGCTTTTCTTAATATTTTGGCCCATAAGCCATCCAGCTTGGGGATTTATCCATCTTAATGTGTTTAGCTTTGTAAGCACAATGCAGTAGTTACTGTTGTGCCTCCCGGCTGCTCTTCCATTTTTTATAAACTCATTTTCTCTGCTAACCTACTTTTAATGTTTCGAGTTTGGTGGTTTTTTTTTTTTTTTTTTAAAGGCTGTTTTTAGTCTTTGCTTGCCTTTTCTTTCCCTCTCTCTCCCCCCCCTCCTTTTTTTTTTTTTTTTCCTTTTTCTTTCCCCAAAACACCGAGATAAAACTGCTTTGGGTGCTAAAACACTAGTGACTTGAATAGGCTCCACCTTCTATATCCCAGCTTTGGAAATAATTGTTCCCACTAATCCTTTTGAGTGCAATCCCAATTCCATACAATCAAAGAGCTGTCCCCCACCACCACACATACACACCCAATTGCTCCTGTCCAACAATCAGAGATCACGCATCAGCACATTCTAATTGCTGGTGCCAAGCAGTTCCTGAGCCCCCAAACCAACCAACTGCTTCTGAGCAATGAATGAAGATTCCTCCACCACTGTCACTGCCCTTCCCACCTTGTCCTCATCCCAGATACCTGGAAAAGAAAAAATATCATCTATTCCAACTAAGCCCTGCAGCCTGCCAGTCAATTCCTGGATCCTTCAGTTCAATGTCATAAATAAACTCAAGAAGGTAGTTTAATACAGATTTGGTTAGACAGTTATTTGAGCAATACATAATTTATGTTGCCCTGTAGCACAAGAAACCATGAGTGGCATCTGGGAGTGAATGGATTCAAGAAACTTGCCACACAGCAGCAGAAGGTGTATCAGGGGGAGCCAAAAAAGTAGGGGAGAAGAGGGAGACAGCAACCCAAGGAAGGGGGTGCATGAAGGACAAGATGAGATCGATAGCAGGAAGAAAAGTGTGAAAGACAGACAAGTTGAAAGGCACAGGGTGAGAAAAGAATGGAAAAGAAGAGAGTAGAAAAAAAAGGTGAAAAGAGAGAAGATAAGCTTAACAGAAGATGCAGACGGTGGCAGAGGGGGTCTGAAGGATGAATAAGAGACAAGCAGCAGCATGGAAAGGGAGAAACAGTGAGCAGAATATGCACACTGGATGTGACAAGCAGGGCTCTGCAGGCTGCGAGTGCAGCAGCCAGGGAGCAGGATCCGAGCACCATTCAGCCAGAGGGCAATGGTGAGGAGAGGCACCACAGCTCTCCTGGGGCTCTGCTACCTCAGAACTCACCCTCCTCTGCTCCTCTCCCTCTGCCAGCCACCGCCCACCTTCCCTACCCACTCCCAACCCTTCCCACTCTCCGTGGCGCTGGGTTTTGCTGTGAGCCTGCAGCTCCTGCATGGCCTCATTTCAGGGAGCTGCAGTGAGAATACAAGGCCAGCACTGCTGCTGGGGAAGTGAGAGAGGCTCTGCTGGCAGCCCTACCCAGCTCCACTGCCATCTCTTTTAGCAACTGGAGTGTCCTACTTAGCCACCCCCTCACCCAAGGGTGAGGGTCCCGAGTGCTGCACCACTGTGACATCTCTACCCAGGGCAGGTCACAGAGTTTGCTCGTGGGTGTGAGGTGAGACACAGGAGGTGAATAAAGCAAGTGGAAAGAGTGGGAGTTCAGTGACACTGGAGAACATGAATAGCACTTAGCAAGCACACAAGATCTGTGCCTGCTGTTTGCCTAGGCCTCAGCTTATGGAGAGGTGCCTGCCCTCAGCTCCTGGAACCTACTTTTTAGTTGGAGAACTCTCATCCAAACAGTTGGTGCCAGGGAGCCCTCTGTTACACTCAGCAGCAACCTGTCACAGAAGTGGAGGAACACCTCAGAGAAAAATCTTCATCAGGACCAGTCCCCTACATGGGAATAGCCTGAGATGCCAAGAAAGCATCCCTAATTTATTTTCTGGGATTTATCCAATACGAATTGAAGGCAACACAACCATTTGGCTCTGAACAGAACCCCTAGAAAGCAGAACACATGGCTATATTAAAAGGAAAAAAAACCAAATCAAAACAAACAGGCAAAAGTGGACTAGCTGACAGTCTCCACAGAGGCCAAAGAGGCGGACCAGCCCTGAACACTTCGATTCTCTTTTGCCTACAGCACCCATGACAAGATTTATGATTACTTTTGTTCGTGGAACACAGCCAAGATGCTTACTGTTGTGTGGAGAAAAAACAGCCCTTGCCTTGCAGAGTTTGCAACACACGTGGTATTGACCAAAGTGTGTCTCTTCTCTGGCACTTCTCTGTCTGTGCACAAACCTGCTTCCCCCTCTGTCAGGGGATTCTGCTCATGGCTGCTGCTCCTGGCACCACCACTGTCCATGCCCAGGCATGGCATGCAGGCCAAAAAAGATGAAAATTGGCTCCCATCATGTCAAATCAAGTGTCTGTGAGCTGCAGGGAGTGAGCTTCTCTAGAAGAGTTGAGAAGCAGTGCTACTGTGCACTTAAAAGTAGAAGTACTGATTGAGGGCAGGGCCTTTGGTCTCTCCATTTTCTGCCATGCTCCTCCCCTACTTTGCAAGATGATGACTTGCAGCATGCTTTAACCTTCATCAACTGATGTTTACAAAGTACTTCTAAAGCTGCCAGCTGGAAAATCCTGTGGAAATATACCCCAGATTTTTCCCCCATGCCCAGTGCTGTGCCTGTGTGTGGCTGGCTGTTTATCAGCCCAAATCCCCATGGTGGGTGCCTCTGCACCAACACCTCCAAGTGCACAGCCTGCATTCATGTCTCTGTTTTCTTTGGCATCCTCCAGCACTTCCCTTGGAAGCAGCAGCCAACAGTAGAGTTTCTCCTCCGATATCCCTCTCTGTCCCATGAAGAATTATCATTCTCATACTTGAGAGCCTTATGCTCTCCCACTGCTTCTTTCAGTCTGTTCTGCCCTGGGGATAGGGTCACAGAACCCAAAAAGCATACAGATTTGCAATCAGATCTGCTCTGCATTTTTCTTTTTCCCTGCCTTTAAAAACACAAGAAAAACTGTAGTATTTGTATGAATTGTCCAAGTACCTTCAAGAAAGGCCTATACTCCCCTTGGCCCAAAATCCGTGAGCTTTGGGAAGAAATATTTAGATGAAACTCCTCCAAAAGTTTCTAGAAGAAAGTAGTTGTAAAATGTCTTGTAAATATAAATGCACACAAAAAAAAAAAAAAAAAAAAAAAAAAAAACAGCAAAGAATTTCCCTTGAAAACTAATTTCAGTGGAAATTTTTCAGGTTGCTTCAGTGAGCTGCGGGGCTCAGCATGCCCTCTGGTGCCGGAGCCAGGTTTCACAGGCCTTGGGACTTCACAACTCCCGACAGCAGAAACAGAGATCAAATTTACAAGAAAAAAAACCACCACAAAAACCAAACAAAAAACCGACAACAAACTACCCGACACTTGTGATGATGCTTATCCTTTTTCTGTAAAAATTCACACAAAATAACACACAAAATTAACAATAGAAGCAAGTTAAATATTTGTGGGGATGTGTGCTTTGAGTAAGAATAAAGCCTCTGACTTGCAACAGAGAAGACTGGTGCTCAGCCACTGCAGTGATCTGTATCACTGTGCCACGTGTACACAAAAAGAAGCAGAAAGGGAATTTGCCTGAGATCAGACTGAAGCCAAGTCTTTGCAGGGAAAGATGCTGCCTCATATGGCTCTGCAACAAGGCTTGCAAGATGAACTCAGTGTCTGACTGCCAGATCCAGGTTTCCTCTCTTTGATGCACAAAGAGAAGGGAAGACAGGGATCTGCAGTCTCAGAAGGAGAGCACTTCCAGAAGCGACTAGAAAGACACCAACTCTAAACTGATGACATAAATCACTTTGATGAGCCTTCAGGTATGTCCCTGGGACTTGACTGAGGCCTCTATCTGCCAAAAGGGAATAATTTAATCTCCCCAGTGATCCCACATAACTCCCCACAGCTGCCTGGGCAATCCTGCTGCAGGAAAACCTACGTTGCTTGTGAACCTCCTGAGCCACAGCAGTTTACAGGACAGAACTTGAAGACAAAGCCTGATGAAAGCTATGGCACCAGGCATCCCACACAAAGCCATCCTCCTGCATTAATTTTAATGCCAGGTCTTTGAAGACTCCCCGTTTCCTTAAGCCCCTTGTTAGTTGATGATTGAGATTTGCTGTCACAGCTGCTGGACTAAACAGAATATTCTAGTCAAGACAAATCCTTAGAGCTGCATTTCTCTACATTTAGTGGACTCCTGCGTCAGAGTTGACTGGCTACTTGCCTGACTGAAAGCTTGGTCTCCAGCTTTCATCATTCAGTAACCATTTAGCCACCTTTGTGGATTTACTACACCTGGGCTGACAGAACTTTGAAACAGAAATCACAGTTTTTGATTGCTCAGTGCAAGGGTTTCCCAGATCCAGTGACTCCACATCAGAGAGCAGTGGCCATCCCTGGCTGTAGGAGAATGTCCCAGACAAGGGAACGTACCATTGCTCTCATCCAGAAAAGCTTATGTCTGTTTTTCTGGCCTGATCATCTGGGACCCAGAGTTCAGTACATTAACATTCCCCCTTCTCACACTCCAGGTAAAAAAGCGTGGGGAAAGCTCAAAAGGAAGACACATTTTCATTCGACAAGAGGCCCCCACTTGCTTTATTCAGATCCACATAAGCAACTGGGAGCAGATGTCTCAGCCTCCTTGTACCAGTCATTCATTCAACAAAAGCTGTCTTGTTTGTACAGCACCCTCGTTCTCACACCCTTAACTCATCATCACACAGACAAACTATCAGTGCCCAGCCTTGTGAGACTGCAGGAGGAGGGCTGCCTCTTCAGGAATATGAAGAAAACACACTAGGGAGTCAAATCTCAAATCTTGCACCACTTGGAATGGGTACCACTCTGCTGGGACAGGATTTTTTTTAAGCCAGCTGACAGAGGGCAGTACCTAAATACAGGGGCTTTAATATGTGTTCCCAGGATCAGACCTTTTGTTGGCATCCTTTCCACGAGATACTTCTGTTCCTCCCCAGACAGTAAAGTGTAAGAAGTTCTGAACCCTTACACACTGCCTCAGAGTCCTTACTGGCTCTCTACTTTATTACTCTTCTACTTTTATCTTTTTCCAGTATCTTTTACTTTCCATGGCAAAAAAATACAGACTTGCAAAAGGCCCTCTTAACAACAATAGCTTTCACTGTTAGAAACAGTAAAGAATTACATGCTTTAAACTACCAAAACAAATAGATCAATTAAAAAATTCCTCAAAAGCACTTTCCTACCTTAAGGCAGCCCCTTCTTAGGGATCACAGTTCACTGACAGTTCAAACTGTGCACAGTCCTTCCATCCTTCCTGTCTGCTTTTTGCTTTGCACCTTTCTCACATGAGGGTGATTACTGACTCAGGCCACAACCTCCTTCTGTATTTCAGCCCATGGCAGTATCAGACACAAAACCATGTGCAGCACTCTCCCAGAGGCACTGGTTTTGCTTGCACTCCCAGTCTGGCACAGAAAGAGCCAGGGATACATAAAGACACCAGATACAACCCAATAAAGCACATAAACATAACCCTTCTTAAATTTCATGCCCAAAGAATGGTGAAAGATTACATTTTCAACCTTTTCTAGTAAAAAAAAAGAAAAAGACCCAAATTGGACTTACCACTTTACATAGGCACAATCCTACTTCCAGTAGGCACCTGGAAAAATCTCTCCCACCACTCTGAACAAAAGAGGTCATCCAAGGCTCCCACCTGCTCCTTATCTCCAGATTTAAAGGGTTACCCATCAGACAGTGCTGAGGGCAAGGCTGCTGGTATTCACTACAGCTGGCAGGACATTGATTACCCAGAACTGAAGCCTGCCTGCTACACAAAAGTGTTGTTTGTCTTTCTTTTTAGAAAGAAGATCTTAGCTTGCTGCAAACATGTCCAGTCTTTTGTAATTGTTGCCTTTGGTTGTGGTTTATTACCAGCTGAGGACAATCTGGGGGACTTGAAAACCATTGTCCCCCTTCTTTTTTTTTGTCATCTGTGTCAAAACAGCTCACAGGGGATCTCATTTAATAAGAAAGATGGAGAAGGGGGGTGGCTAAAAGCAGCCAAATGACCCGCAGCTTGTAATTAGGTTAAGGGCAACCAGGTGACTTACTCCTTGTAAGTACCTGTTTCTTCGCACCATCAAAAAAGTTTTTCTGAATGAAAATTAGGTGCTCCTTGCCTCAGCAGGTTTCAGTGCCTTGTGTTTTGAAGAAATATCCCTGGTTTCAGAAACAAAAAAGTGGATTGTCCCATCTGCTCTATCATCTCATCTAAGACAGCAGCCAGCAAAAAGTGTTCAGAGGGAATATAAAGCCTGACAACTGGCAGTCCTTTGAGCACCCAAACCAAAGAGAAGATCTGTCTCTAATCCCCTCCCCAAGTTTGAAGCTTGACTATCCCCTGAAGGAAGAGAATTTAATATTTCTTGCAAAATCCTTGGCTCTGGGTAATCTACATTATTGTAACTTCGGTCAAGCTTGTTTTCCACAAAAATACCCAGTATTTTTCTAACCTTGCCGAGCTCCTGATGACTGCAAATCTCTTGTGCTTATTAATATGATGTGGTGACTCTGAATGGAAAACGAGCACTCTCAACACAGTTGAAACACACAACTCTTGACTCTTTCCCAGGCTTTCTAGGCAAACCCTGTGGGGAGGCAGCAGCCCATTTGACACAGATGGGTCTGTCAGCTTTGCAATTGTGCCAGTTCATGTGGTTTCTTCTGTCTCCCCAGGATGTGGATCCTCAGCCTCGGTACAGCGGGCCCATGAACATCAACCACTATGCGACGAAGAAGAGCGTGGCAGAGAGCATGCTAGACGTGGCTCTGTTCATGGCCAATGTCACACAGCTCAAAGCAGTGCTGGAGCAGGGCCCTTCCTTCCAGTACTACACCACACTCGTTGTGCTCATCAGCATCTCTCTCTTCTTCCAGGTGGTGATTGGGATTCTTCTCATCATCACTGGTAAGGTGGCTGCTGAGGTGCATGCACCCTTGCAGCAGGGTGCTGCTGTGGTAGGGAACCCCATGATTTGGCAAGCATGGGGGTGGAAAGAAGAAGCCTCTTCCCCTGAACCATCTTCTCCTGATTCCAACCTTCCCAGGGCTACAGGAGGGCCAGCTTGGTGTGGGCACTGGGAAGATTCTGTGTTACTGCTTTTCAGAGTGGGGAGTAGGTTGTTTATTTCTCTTGGACAACAGCTCCGAACACAACTCTTCCTTCACTTCTCCACTGCTGAATCCTTGTTGTAGGGAGAGAACTGGGTTTTGGCCCTCTTGCTGCTTATCCTATAGCATGCACCTCCTGCAGATTCTACATTTTGCCTTTCACCTCATTCAATTTGTCCCCCATGTCACCCAGGCTTTCCTTACCATGTCCCATGGCCATGCAGTGGTGGTGGTGTCACACAGCACATGCTGTGCTAGCACACAGCAGTAATTTGGCTATTTAGGGCTGTCCATTGGAGGGCCATGCCACTCCCATTGCAAAACAAAAACATGACACAAGACAGACATGCTTTTTGTCTGTTTTGTCCTCATATGTTGATCTAGGGCAAGATGTGGCTCCTGTAAAATTCCTTGGACTATTTTCCCTGCTCTGTGGCCACAGTGGTCAGGGACACTTCTCCTGTCAGGGAAGTCTTGCAGGGCCTGGGGGACTTGGAGTCAGGCTACCCATCTCCTGTTCTTTTTGTATTGTATCATGCAGCTCGTTTGAACCTGAATGATGTTGCAAAGCAGCCCCACCTCAATATACTCAACAACGCTGCCACAGCTCTCATCTTCATCACGGTCATCCTCAACATCTTCATCACAGCTTTTGGGGTGCAGAAGACTGGCCTCTACCCTACCAGGAATTTTCGACCTTATTAAGTCACAGGGCAATGGAGTCAGGTAAGAAAGGGGTGAGTTCCCATCACTGCCAGCCCCCAGATGGGCTCTCAGTCTCAGAAAACATCACTGCAAGCTGAGGGAGCAGAAGGCAAAGCTGCACAAATGAACAAAGCCTTTCCAGAGGCATGTTGTTTTAACCATGGGCATCTGGGGCCATTGAACAAATTCCCTCAAGGGAGGATTTATCTTTTCTTGACCTTGAAAGCACCAAGCAGCCCAGCTGCTGGGTTTTATCGCCAGCAAGTGGTTTTCAGAAGCCTGCAGACCTCCCGCTAGGTACGGGTACAACTTGTGGACAGGGAGCCAAATTTATTTGGGAATGAAAACCTGGTGCGTTCTGGGAGGTATCCACTGATGGCAGTGTTATCTGAGAGGGAGAAAAGGAAGATGTTGTCAAGGCAGTGGGGGGAAAGAGCTCTTCATGCAGCCATCATGGCAGAGACAACTCCCACTAGACCAGGCTGCACAAGGTCTCATCCAACCCAGCCTGAAACACCTGCAGGGAGGGGGCATCAACTGCTGCCCAAGGCAACCTATTCCAGTATCTTACTACCCTCGTGGTGAAGAATTTCTTCCTAATATCTAACCTAAATCTATATTCTTTCAGTTTAAAACCATTACCCCTTGTCCTATCACTATCCCCTCTGGTGAAAAGTCCCTTCAGAGCTTTCCTGTGGAGACCCTTCAGGTACTGGAAGACTTCTATAAGCTCTCCCTGGAGCCTTCTCCAAGCTGAACAGCCCCAACTCTCTCAGCCTCCTAGCTTTGTAGCAGAGGTTCTCCAGCCCTTTGATCACCTTTGTGGCCCTTCTCTGAACCCCCTCCTGTAGAGGCACAAGATAAACCAGGTGCCTCGAGTTGCCAAAGAGTGGGTATGAGTCCACCTGTGCCTGGTTAGGGCAGGCCCCCTATTACCAGGGGGCCAATAAAGGTGGGACACACACCCACAGAAAGGAGCCCAGCTAAGCTCACTCTTGTGCGAGGCAATGGAGAAGCCAGCAGCTGGTTGAGCCTCAGGAGCAAGAAAGGCTCCTCCCACTACACCCTCCCACAGATTTGTATCTTTCCTGTGCTGGGGGCTCCAGATCTGTATGCAATACTCCAGGTGGGGTCTCACAAGAGCAGAGGGGCAGAATCACCTCCCTCTCCCTGCTGGCCGTACTGCTTCTGATGCAGCCCAGGATGTGGTTGGCCTTCTGGGCTGTGAATGCACACTGGCACCTCATGTCAAGCTTCTCATCTACTATCACCCCCAAGTCCTTTTCCTCAAGGCTCTATCCATTCTCCCCCCTGCCCGTATTTGTGCCTGGGGTTATGCTGGCCCAGGTGCAGGACCTTGCACTTGGCCATGTTGAACTTCATGAGGTTGGCATGGGCCCACCTCTCCAGCCTGTCAAGGTCCCTCTGGATGGCATCCCTTCCCTCTGAGGTGTCAACCACACCACAGAGCTTGGTATTGTCAGCAAACTTGCTGAGGACACACTCTATCCCACTGTCCATGTTTCCTACAGAGATTTTAAACAGCACTGGTAAGAAGGGAAGGGCATGTTCTTAAGTCAAAAGTCAAGAAGTAAAGTACCCATCTCTTGCTTACTTGATTTGCAACATGTAAACACAGTTTAAATGCAATATGCTGGGGCAACAGCCAGCGAGAAAGCTCCACAGACTCATGATATGATGGAGGAGGATGCAAAAGGCCAAAAAGCCTCTTAAAAAAAACTGCTGGCTTAGGGTCCAGAAAAGGTGTAAGCACTGAAAGAGCAGCACCCCGCCACATCTGTAGGGGTGGCTGAGCGATGTGGTACTCCAGGACTGCTGCTCTCTGCCCATGGAGCACAGAGGAACCTGCTGCAACCTTACTGGCTTTTCTTGTCTTCCCTGCAGGATCTCAGCGTGGCTGGCAGGGAAAGCTCTCCTCCTCTGCCTTTTCACTGACCTCAGCAGGAGCCCATCAACAAATCCCAGAGAATTGGGTTAAACTTTCAAAAAGGTGTGTGTGTCAGTGGTGCACCAGCTCCTTGGCCATGATGCTTTTGAAGTTCTGAAGGGGAGAAAACATGGCCTTGCAAAGCCAGAGCAAACTTGGCTAGAGAAAGCTCCGGGAACAGCAGAAAGTACACAGTGTAAAAGCACAGTTCTGTAAAACTCATCTCTTATTTTAGTTGCCTGCTTCACACATTCAATATTGGCTCATTTTGTAGAAAAGCCTGAACGATTTACTTTGTAGGCTAAGTAAACAAGTCCAGCTTTTTTTTTTTGTCTCAAGCATGAGTTGCTATACTTAGAGCAATATTCTCTAAGAGTATACCTACCAAATGTTGGAATGGATTTCTCAACTAAAAGAAGTTCTCATGGGAGGACAGAAAAGTATGTGGATGTCAGGGTAACTAAAACCAGTTCAAATATTATCCTAGTTATGAAAAAATAAAATTAAATGCAATACATTTAAGAATACAATCAGGTATCTCCAGGCACTGGAAAATTAACACTTATAAAAAACAGATATTATGGTCTGATGGTCCAGGGACCTACCAGGAATGATGTCAGAAAAGCTTGACAATATTTAGTGGAAAATGAAGAAACATTAACACAAGGAGACACTGTAGGCTTATTGCCACAATAAGAAATGATATGTGTATTACTTTTTAAAAACATCAACCATTATAATATCAGGGGGTTATGGCTAACATGTTTTTAAATATATCGTTTTTATACTGACAATGCTGGAAATTCTCTTGTACCAGAATAATTTGTTTCCTTAAAAGGCAAGAGTCTTTGGATTAATGTTTTTTTCAGAGTTTTTTTTTGAAAGTGTAAAAATTTTCAATCCCTAAATTTTTTTATGCTCTAGTCATGCTAAAAGATATATATATTTTAGTAGCCTGGTGTTAGCCTCTTCAAATAATTACATGATTTTCTGACTATTAAATGATTTTTCACTTGTATGGCAGAATCTGATTCAGTTTGATTTTTCCTTTGGATATTCTTGCCAACACTGAGAAGAAATACCATGAAATGTCCACACGTCGGTCTTCAGGAGCTCCTGAGCATGTCTGATACTTAAAAATACCCACAAGTATGGGTCAGATTCCATTTTAATTCTGTATTTGACTCTACAGAACTAAATTTCTGTTGAAGTCAGCAGGCTGTTGCTTTTTCTGGAGGGGGTGTGACTGAACCTCTCCCACCAAAGGTGGTGAGTAAGGCGTCCAGGCCAGCACCAGCTCATACCTGCAAGCAACAGTGGCGTTTTTGAAGCTGAAGGAAAAGTTGCATAGAAGGGAGTAGGGTGGGAAAAATGCCAGTTTTGTATTAACTGGAATTTAATTCAGCAAGGCTGAGCACAGTTTGAGATCTGTTTGGGGAGGCAGGCAAAGACTCATCCTCCCCTCTATCAGGATGGCAGATCTGGAGCAATGCTGAGGTTTGCAGCTCTTCCCAGTTTTTGGACTCTGCTGAGTTGGACGGCAAACAGGGATGAATGGTTCTGAGAAGCCTCTGTTTTCCTGCTCTCCTCTAGAAAAAGGATTCACTGTAGAGGCAGCAAAACTTGTTCTCACCAATGCAAAACACCAGCTAAGGGGTTCCAGCCACTACTGACCAACTGGGTTCATGAAAAGGTAAAAAATTATGGGAAATCAGCACTGAGGGGAATTTATTATGAGATATTAACTTCAGCACCATCATCTCAAGAGCTGCCGGTCGGGTCTGGCAGCATGAGAGGTCTGCCCATGAAAAAGGGTTCCTGTCATCCAGCCCAGATGAGCAGAAGACCTACAGTGCTGGAAAGCTTTTGCCCCCCACCTTTAGTAAAATGTCTCATTATAATGTAATCAGGCTCATTAGCAACCTTGGCTGCCTTTTTCCTTCTCCATGTCTGACTCCCATTCCTGCCAAGCTTTTTATACTCAAAGGAGCATAGTTAAAGCAAAAAAAGGATCCAAATTGAATCAAAACAAACACGTGCCATGAAAGAGGCAACCTCCCAATTCCATAGGCTGTGCCAGTACCGAGCTCAGGTCTAGGTGTTCACCTGCTCTTGTTCAGGAACTGTCCTCTGCTTGTGAGCAGGACTACTTTGTTCCCTATATTCTCTATTACCACCTGTACTTGTATTCTGCTGGGAGGTATATTTATTTTTTTCTACCTTCTTTCAAAATATAAGCCCAGAAGACAGAAGAAAATACTGTTTGCTGCTGTTCCACTTCCTATAGCCACAGAAGTCTTGCTCCTGGTTACCTTGCTTGCTGCATCTCCCTCATCTCTCTTGCTGCAGAGCTCTCGCTGGCTGGCAGAGTGACCTGTCCTCTGATATTGCCTATGCCTTTAGTTATATGAAGCCAGAGGAGAACACCCTGTCTCTAATCCCTTGTGCATGGATGCAGTGTGAGTAACAGGCAGACAGAACTGAGCTCTTGAAGGAAGACAATATATTTATAAAACTCGAGGGAGAAACAGTACATCCCCAGCTCTAACAAAGAGGTGGCCCAGGAATCATTTTGAAGGTACAGAGCCACTAAGGCAGATAATTCAAAGGTACAATTCAGACTTTTAACACAAAGCATGGTATCTAAAAAACAACTTCAGACATTTGTACGCAATGAAAGATGAGGTGTTCATACCAGACAAACAGTAAAGACAATGACAAAACAAGTCACATTGTAATTTTCATGCAACACATTTCTCTCAGAATAAAAGCCACCCTCTCATTCCCTTTATTGACTGTAAAACAAACCTCTGCCCACAATTCACAGTCCTTAAGGAGTCTGCATTTGTGAGCAGAGCCCACTCCATGGACCCCACACTGGGGGGCCCATGGTCCACAGCCTGGCCACATCCTGCCCCAGGGAAGTTCTCTTCTTCAGCATGTCCATCATCTCCCCAGCTGTCCCCAGCCAAAGAGCTACCAGAGCAGCTCCCTGCTGCCTGCTGAGGCATGGAACACATTCAGCTGCTTACTCCTGCTGTGAGTAGGTCACAGCCAGGATCACATGAAGGCCTCGGGGAGACTCATCACCACTCAGTCCACAGCTCTAAAGAAGATCCTGGTGACAGAACAGATCAACTGCTGGGGAGATAGGTCCTGGCTGCAGTGAAGCAGGTCCTTCTTGCTCTCTGAAACCTGTGCCAGACCAAAGATGAGCCCTCCTCACAGCAGCATTGCATGTTTCACACCAGTGATGGGGTGAACCACCTGAATGACATGGAACAAGGTGCCCTGGCCACTGCCCTGGATGGTCACATCCTTCACTGCACGGCTGCAGGATTACCTGCCCTGACACACTCCTTGTTCTCCTGTTCTTCATGACTCTGGGAGAAAAAACTGCAGGTTGCTTGAAGAGGGGCAGCAGCCTCAGAGCAAAGCCCAGTGCTGCTTCTGCAAGATTTGCTGCTTGCAGACTGGTGAGCATGTAGCACCTCTCTCCCACAACCTGAACATGTGGGCTGGAAGACAGTTTTGTTCCCGTGGGCTCCCTCCAAGCTGCCAGCAGTGCCAATTAATATAATCACATTACTACTACAACTTAAATACCACTAAGAATCCCCACTGTGCTTGAAAAAGAAGAAAATAAAATCATAGAATCATAGAATGGTTTGGGTTGGAAGGGACCTTAAAGATCAGCTAATTCAACTGCCCCTGCATGGGTAGGGACACCTCTCACTAGATATGATGGCAACTTTGACAGGGGGATACTGGCCATCAGGAAACTGGACTGAAACCCACTAACTCCTTACATCTCCATCAGGGAATCCTCAGCGAGGTAAACAGTTCTGCTTGCCACTAGTCTAGCTATAAGGTGTGAAGGAAGGAGCACAGCCCCAAATAAAACATGGGAGCAAAACACTTAAATTCTGCTGGCAGTGCTGGGCTGAGAGCTGTCTCCTACTTTCCAATCCACTCTTGCTGGCTGCAAAGTCAGTCAACCCTCCATCTGCAAATGTGCACCATGCCATTCTCTGCTTGATGAGCTAAACAGCTGGTCCTGCTAATGCCTCGCCACATCTCCTCCCCCCCAGCCTCTCCCCATTCCACAGGGATTGCGTGACAAAGCCAGCCTGGACTGGCTGTGGAGGTGCACTCCTGGAGCCTGGAAAGCAGCTCACCTGCACACTCAACGAGGCTGTTCCCATATTTGAGTGAAGCACAGGCTCTGACATGCACTGAAACCCTGACTAACACTGCACATTCCAGGCAGAAACAGAGCTTATTGCAACACAGCATCACAGGGCTCTGGCCTCCTAAACTCCTATTACAAACTATATATAAGTTGTTATTAAAAAATAATAATAATAATAATAGTGTTGACTACTGTCAGCCTCTTCCCTCTTGCCTCACAATGTTTAATTTCTTAGCTCTATATGGGTAAAAATACTTCCTCTCAATAAAAAGGCCGCTCTGTCTTGGCCAGAAGGCTAAGGTTGCCTCTTCTGATATATTCAGTGTCTGCATTTTGGCAAAGGCTCTGTGGATTCTGAGACACAGCTGTCTCTTGTCTCCTTCTCACCATTGCTGCACACTGCGCAGAGAAACTTTCTGAAACCTGGTTGACTTGTCCTGACTCCATCAGTCTCAAAACCCAGACTGGAACAAGCAGATGATTTGACAAGATTTCTATCTCACGTGCCAGGACTTGCAAGTTGAATTCTCTACTGCAATGGTGGAACTTGATGGACTTGTCAAGCACCACAGAATAAATAATAGACGAATGCCTACTCTGAACTGGAATCCACTCCATCAGTGTAAAAAGCAAACTCTAGAACCATGTCAGCATTGCTTGTACCCTGCATACCTCCACTACCAACTTTTCAACAACTCCCCACAGACCTGGGTGCCATGAGTGGTCTCGTATGTCAAGCTCTCCCCTGAAGCTTGAGACCTGTAGCAGCTCTGTCAGCTTGGTATGGAGACATGAGAGCTCCAGTGCATAGCACTGTCTGTGCTGGGATCCCTGGGTTTTCATGATCCTGTAAAATGGTTACAAGGGTAAAAAAAAATCTTTCTTTAAATGAATGGGAGTTTTACAGGCTGAGAATTTCCTATAGCATCAGGCTGGCTGTGGACAGGAGCTCTTTCCACAGCTTAGGATCAGTGTTGGCATGGGTCTGCCCATCCTTTTATTCACTCAACCCTCATCTGTCCTCACTGTTCCCTGCACCCGTGCCAGTGCCAAGGCCTGGGGCCACCTCCTCCATACTGGGATGGAGCTCCCATGGCTGTTCCAGAGAAAACACCAACTGCTGTGACAGTTCTTCAACCATGAGGCCTGTTCTTTACATAAAAATTCAAACTATGACAAGACATAACTGTGAGCTATAACTTATTAAATTAACCTTTAGACACTGCATAAACAATACAGAATTCAGAGAGCAGAATAGTCTGTCTCCTCTTTTCTGACAAAATCAACAATATTTCAACTAATAAAATATTGCCACTTCTTCCTGCTATGGTTTCCCTGATATTGTTAGGACAAACACATGTCTGTCAGATAAGGCTGCAAAGTTCCTCCTGAGATGCCCTCCTAGCTTCTCTGTATAACCCCTCCACTATCCTCAGGCAGTGGATTAATAATTTAGGTGGAGATGTAACATCAACCCCTACTACCTTGCCCAGTTGCTGGCAAACGTGGTTCTCAAAGGGGAAGTGTACTTAAGTCTCCAACCATGGCCCATAATTTGCTGAATATGAGCATGGTTTTTCCTAATGACTGAAGTGAAAAGCACAGAGAAACGTCTAAGCACTAGCAGCCTAAAGTGCCTATCAGCTCCTCCACATCCAGATTTCCTTGGGTCAGCACATGGGCATGTGGACACAGTTCAGAGAACTTACTTGGTCCCCTGTCCAAAAGCACGGATACCAGAGAGATGGGAAAGGAGGAGAAATGGGAAGGGTTTTTTTTTTTTTTTTTTTTTTTTTTTTTTTTTTTTTTTTTTTTTGATTCAAGTATTGAAAGAGAAGCTGTGTTACTGTAAATAAACAATTCTGGGCTTAGCTGGGATTTGTGTTTGTTTGGTTTGCACCATACAAGACTCAATGGGAAATATGGCACCTCTCCCACTATACCATCCACCAGACCACAAGGCAGGAATTTATGAGTCAATTCACTTGTCAGCATCTCCCCCACATGCCTTCCCAGCAAGACAGAGATCCCACGTCTTGGATGCAAGAGTGCACAAGAGAAGCTTCTGCTCCCCTAGTCTGACCATCCCTTCCTCAGCTGTACCATCCCATCAGAAGGCTCTGGAGGCAGAGGAAGAGTTTGTACTCCTAGCTGTGTGCCTTGATAAAGTGCACATCGAGGTGAGATGGTGGATGGTGCTGCTGCCCAGCTCTGAGGTTAAAGGCTACAGCGTCTTCAGCTGGCGCCGGTTCCACATGCCCCGCTTTGAGTGAAACCAGTGGAAAAAGTTTCTCAGGGAGAGACGCTCCACTTCCAGCCCGGCCTGCAAGATCCTGGCAGAAAGAAGAATGGTAGATTTACAGAAAACTTGATCAATTCGATCACAAAGACCCCTGGGGGGTTTGGGCTGCTGTCAAGAGACTGCAAACAATTAAGGAACCCAGAATAGCTCAGAGGTATCTCAGATACACAAGCAGGCATCTAATGGCATTTGCTGATGTTTATAGAACCCTGAGAACAGGCCTGTGAGAAGTGGGCTGCACATGCCAGGCTAGGAGGAAAGAAGGATCCCATCTGGCAACATGGGATTGCTCAGGGTGTTTTTTCCTGCATCGGACAGAAAAGACAAGAGAGGCCTCAAAACACAGAACTACAAACCCAGAGGCCTAGGATTTGTACAGCAGAGCTCCCTCACTAAAAATTATCAGAAACTGTGACTGTTTTTCATAGTCTTCATATGTCTCTCTGACAGCTGCTCTCTGGACAATTGCTGTACATAGTACAGGAAGCCTGAGGGACCGAAACTGGATTCCCTATGCTGAACTGCTTGAAGAGGAGAAAGTCTTCATGATCACCAGTGTCTGAGCTGCCAGTGGCCAACCAAAACTGGGGCTGGAAGGCACCAGGAAACAGCTTCTCTCTTTGGCTTTAGTAGTGTTATTTTGAGTTCACTCACCCACTAGGTTTGAGGTCGTGACATGCTCAGGACATGCTCAAAGAGGTCCTTCACTGAACAAGCTTATGGTGGCATTAGTCACCTCAGTCTATGTCTCTTCTCTCCTGGTCATTGGTCCTCTAGGATCTAATAGATTTTCCCTGCTGAGCACGTGGATGATGACAATGGATGCCTACCTGTCCAGGAGCTCCCAGTCCTCTCCTCCCCAGCGGTCCCGAAACTCTTTTGTGTTCATGCCTCCAATCTTGTCCAAGTCAGACTTGTATATGCCCAGGAGACCAAAACCATTCACTTCCCAGTAGCCTGAGGACAGCATAAAAGAGGCAAGTGTATGCAGTTGTTTTGAATCATTCACAGCTCCACCAGCGCTGCTGGAGTGAGACTCAAAGCTAATTCTAGCACAATATTGACACCAGAAAGCCAGCTCAGCACCAAGGAAAAGCCAACCATACTAAAGCTTTGGGAAGCAAGTGAGGCTTGCAGACAGACAGTATGGACTGCCCTTCTGCCCTTAGCAGAGCCTCTCACAGCTCCTGTCTGGCAGCATAGTATCTAACATACCTGGACTGTCCCTGCTTCAAGGGACTGTCCCTGTGCCTGGATGGCTCAGGATGGTCACTTCTGTCTAAAGGAAATCCTACAATTGGATGACCTGTGTCAATTTTCTCCCCCTGACTTGAGTGGTTTCCCCTCATCCTCAGGCTATCAGCTCTCCTCAACACAGACTGTGCCCTCTAAGAAAAGAGAGACATGGACAGCAAGGAGTGAAGAATAGGTTTTCCAAGGTCCTCAAATACATAGAAAGCCCTATGAGATGACCAAGAGAAACCTCATAAAAAGGGCTCTTCTGGCTCTTTTGTCTCAAGTTCCAGGTACCTGATACCATTAAACCCCATCCTATGTCTAAGGCACTCTCACCCACTGGCCCTGGAATTACGTTTAGCTCCCAACCTCAACAGTACCATAGGAACAAATCTATACGTGGCATGCAGCCTCCTTCTTTTTCCCATTCCCCAGGTTCAGAGCCCAAGAGGCTCCACTTCCTCTTACCATCAGGCCACTGTGGGGACATCCCGCAGTGCAGCCGCATGACCATGGGTGCGAAGGCCATCTTGCCTTCCACGCAGTGTTTCCGGATTGAATCAATTACTCCAGCTGGGAAGTGGATGTGGAGGTCACATAGGAAAATGATGCTGTGTGGGTCCTGGAATCAACCACATCAGTTGGAAAAAAAAAAAAAATGTTGACTTCAGGCAAGTCTTTCTTGAGGGGCAGAAAGACAAGAGATATGGGAGTGAATTAAAGAGATGGTTTTTTGCTAGGTCAGAAACTGAGGTCCTGGGGGGCTGCCAAAATGGTCATTGATTGGCTGTTCAACGATGGGTATGAAATACTATGACTACAACCAGCAGAGCCAGTATGATAAAACTGCTACTGCTGATTTCTCTCTTGTCTGATAGGCCCAGCAGGTTGGCCAAGAAGTGAATGGACCACCGGCTTCTTGGAGTTAGGGAGAAGACTCTTACTCTGGCAGGACAGGAGATATATTTATGTTTCATCTGGCTTGCTAGGTTACTTTCTTCCTAAAACCCAGTGTGTTGAGTATGAACAGCAAGAGGCACAGGACAGACACCAGAAACCTTCCAGTCGACCCCATAGCCCAAGGCTTACCGTCACCAGGTCTATCCCCGCCTGCAGCCCAGCAGAACGCTCAAAATTCCCCGTCAACTTCAAGTACCGATAGCTGTGGGTCAGACAGGACAGAGAGTTTCAGTGTGTGCATGCTGCCCAAGTGGTAAACCACAAGCATCACACTGCAGAGCTGCCCCTCATTCTCACGTGCCCTTTGCAAACCTTTGCTGTGCAGTTCTGCAAGCTCAGTGCTGCTCCAGGCCACAGCGTGCCCTGAGAGTCTTCCCACTTACGTAGCAAGGACAGTCCCTAGCAAAAGTCTTTCCAGCTCCATCCCATTACTAGATCTGTTACTGGGGCATCCTGGCACATAAATGAAAGGAGCAACCAAGGCTGGTTGGTCAGAGTAGGGTAAGCTGGACAATTATTCCAGCAAGCAGTGTCCTCAGAGGTGTCCACACTCTCTGTCCCATTTCCCACAGCTTTCTTGTCTTCTCTGTCTTCCCCCTGTCTCTTCACTGTGGCACTTGCTTTCTGTCCTCTCTTGAAAACTTGAACAAAAGCCAGGAGAAAAGAGACACATGTGGACTGCTGACTACAAGAGGGATCGCATTCCAGTGTTATAACGCTATGATATAGAGTATATGTGTACATACATTATAAGAACAGTGTATGCATGTATATGTGCAGGATTGGGATGGATGTCATCTCTTGTGTTTCCAGCTGCAGGAGGCTGTGGCTGGCAGAAGCTGGCAGATGTACTGTGTTTCCAGGCATATGCATGAGAGGCTTTCCATGACCAAGCAGTGCTCTCACCTGTGCAAAGTAGACCTTTTCAGAGCCTTCTCTACATCCATGTCATTGCTGCTGTAGTCTGTGATGATGACATTGAAGTTTGGATCCTTAGTGACTCGGAACAGTTCTTCCATGTCAGAAATGAACTGCAGCACCCAACGTGCCTGGTTTTTCACTGTTTATATTGCAAGAGGGAGAGAACCAAAGCAAAACTTATTCCAAAGACCGTGTAGCTTCTCAGCAGGCAAAGCTTCTTGACTCCTCTCAAGCCCTGCTAAACTTGCAGGGAAGCTGAAATAGCTTCAAAGAGCCCAGGCATCAGTGGGAATTTCTTCCCAGAATATGACAGGAATTTTCTTTGAGCTTACAAGCCCATGAGAGCTTGGGCCCTATGGTATTACTTAGGCAATTTAACCTGGAGAGAACAGAAATTAGACATGACCCAAACAAGATGGCCCAGACCTGCTGTTCAAGACTGCCCTCATGGGAAGCACCCACTTCCCCATCCCTTGCTGTCCTGGGAAGGCAGGTCCCCTTACCTGGCACCACAAAGTGAACTACGGCACGATGGTTCCAGGAAAAGCCCTGGGGCCAGCACAGCTCTGGTTCATTTGCCACAGCCATCAGGTGCCGTCGCCGACCCCACGCCAGGTTCCTCATCTTCCTCTCCTCCTCCTCATCGTTGCCAATGCCCTGCCAGCCCTGGGCAAAGATGTACTCGGAGAAGCGGACGAGCTGCCCCCCTGCTCCAGCAGCTCCAGCTCCAGCAGGTACCGGCTGCCCGCATGCGGTCCTGGCGTTTCTCCACGTTGACGATGCGCTGCAGCTGGAACCTCCTGCAGGAGACACAGCTGGAGTCAGCACAGCCCCCAGACACCACCCCCTCTTCCCACTTCCAGCCCCTTCGTCTCTGCTAGGCTCTTTCCTCTTGGCTACCACAAAACCTTTTTGTCCCCAGTTCTCCCCCTGCTTTGCTGCACTCTTTCCGAAGTCCCATGGGAAGGTTTAGCACCTGCTTCCTTAATTCACAAGCACATGGGATTAGATCTGGGATTCCAGCCAAGGGGAAATAGCTGGCAAGTGAAATGAAATAAAGGTGACACAGAAAATAACAAATGTCTGAATGATTGTAGGGCTGGTAATAGTGAGTGTATTCAACACCTCCTACAATAATCTTGGCACAAAGAGTATGTTTGGGCTAGTGAAACTGTCTGGTGGCAGCTTATCAGCCAATAGCATGGAGTAGGATTGAGCCATGTAGCTGGCAGTAAGCTGTAGGCTCATAATGGTCTGAACAGGATGAAATGCCAGGTCATGTCCTTTCAGATCCTAACAAAAGTTTCTTGCTGCAAAAGACACTCATCAGTTAAAAAATGCTGGAGAAAAGCTTGAGTGTACTTATCACTCAAAAACCAAAAGAGATCTTAGGTAGATGAGCTACTTCCAGGAACAGGAAAACTGTAAACACATTCATAATATCCAAGTACTGGTCATTTCATAGATGAGGAAAATTGACTTAAACTAAAATGAGGAGAAGGATATATAGGAAATATTAGGAAATAGAAGGGAATCTCAGAGGGTCAGGAGTTGGATTGTTTAGGCCTGTAGAAGCTCAGAGGAGATACGTCTGTTTCCAGAAATACAATCAAGATGGGTAAGTCTTAGAGAAAAAGAAGACCAGGTAAAAAGAGAGTACCAGCAAAACCAGGTCTCCATCAGGTCATCAGAAGTGGGAGAGCTGAAACAACTTCCCAAATGAGTACTAAGACCTAGAAATCTAGCTAGTTTAAGATGGAGGTGCACACACTGAGGTAACAGTGTAGGATACTTGGTTGTCTCTGAGGTAGTGTATTGATCCATATTATCTGATAAGTCCTTCTGATCACAAACTGAGATGCGGCAGACATCACGCTACAAGTTCAGGAGGGACCAGTCCTACTTACTCAGCGTTTCTTAATCTTCAGTTGGTAAATGTCCTGTGTGCTCTCAGTAACTACACTGTGCAAGGAGGAAGCCAACAAAAAGCCAGTGATCCTTTTTGCTGGATGCCTCTTATCTTTCATGTTTACTGCCACCAGCTGTTGAATAACACTATTCAGGCATGGTCTGCTGTCCAAGAATTTCCCCATTTTGGAAAGTTTTAAGTCTCAGCTTGATGCGGTGCTGAGATATATCATATACACAATACTATTAGAAGGGCTGGACCAGATGATCCTTGAGGTCCCTTCCAACATGACATTCTAGGATTCTATGCATTTCTATTTCTCAGCCCAAATAGGTATTTAAAGCCCAGGTTTTACATAGATTCCTTGCCTGAAGTCTGATTTCCCACTTCTAGTCAATCGTCTGACTACTGCTAGCTTCTCACACAGCAGGTACTCCCTGTATTCCAGCATCATGGTACACCAATCACAGGACACTGCCCCTCGGTTTTTACACTGTGCCTTACCCTTTACTCCTCTGGTTGAGCTTCTTCAGGAAGATACGTGTGACTTCCAGGGCCTCCCTTTCTCCTAGCAGCAAGTTTCCTGACGTGTTGCATTTCAGGTCGATCCAGTCTGTGCGCAGCATATGGAAGTCCAGGTTGCTCATGCTGAAGGTCTGCTCCCAGTTTACTGCCTGGTCAAACACTGGTACGTAATCAAAATCCTCCTCATCTTCCTCCTCTGGCTCCCCATCCGCCTCTTCTTCCTCTTCCTCTTCGGCTGCCACAGGTCCAGACTTGCCCTTCACAGGAGCTTCCACCTGCTCCTCTCTCTCCCCTGTGTCCCCTCTGTTGGCTGCCTTCTGCTCAGCAATATAGGATTCCACTTGGTTCAGCCACTGTGACAGACCAGGCTGCTGGCTGGGGCTGGCAGCACTCTCAGCATGCCTGCCAGCGTTGCCGGGGACTGGGACTCCCCTCCTGGTTGGCACTGTGCCTGCTGGCTGCAGCCCATCCTTAGCAGTCCTGAGGTCTCCTTGAGGTCTCATCACTTTGGGAATTGTGACCCCTGAGTCCCTGGGATCACTGTGAGGCTGCTGCCTTTGAGGCACAGTCCTAGAAGAAGGGTTTGCCTTTTTGACAGGCACTCTCCCCTGGACAGCCCTGGCATGCTGCGGAGGGCTTCTGGAGTTATCTTTGACTCCAGCTTTTAAATGGGGTCTCTGCATTATGGTGTTCCCCTTTAAGCCAGGCTGGATGAGGCTTTGGTTGGCAGAGGTCAGCGTGGCTGATTTGACATCAGACCTCTTTGCCCTCCTCCCCTGTAGCCCTTCTTGTTTGTCACCACCCATCACAGAGAGGAGCCGACGATGCTCCCGGAGGGAATAGTCCTCATGAACATCATCACTGCCCACCATGCTGCTGGGAGCATTGCCTGCCAGTTCTGCCCTCCCTGTACCAGGATGCTCAGGGCGACTGGTACTCTCCACATCCTGCTCCATGTACTGCACGTTGTCCTGGTTCCCCTCCTGGGATCCTGTGGAAATAATCACAGTTACACCTCCTGCATCCTCCCAATGCCTTCTCCATTCTCACCCAGGCACCCATCCTGCTGGGGGCAGCTCCTTCTTGCCTAATGTCAGTGCTGTCTCTCCTGCTCAGAAGGACAGGAATACTCTCAAACACAGAAGCTGTGCTCTTGTTCATACCGAAATCCTTAGCACTCATTAGCCAGAATTGCCAAAAACTGTGGAAGGGACTGCCTCTGCCTTTAGCTGTCCATCTGGCCACAGCTTTGCAGGGCAGTGCCAAGCATAGGCTGCCACACTGCTCAACTTGGGCTCTGTCACTTCTCTCCACATGTTTTGCTAGAATTGCAGCTCAGCTAAGCTGCAGGCCTAAGAGGTGACAATGTCACCTTGTCCAATACAGCCCATTGTTTGGTGACCTCCCAACTTGCCCTTAAGTGAAGTGAGAGTGGCAGCAAAAATCTCCTCCCAGCCACAGCAATCTGGCAGTGAAGGGCTGTGATGTCCTTGGCATGGAAATTCAAGAGCTTCTTCCAGACGTTGCTGGAAGATCACACACAAAAGTAACAGGTAAAAAGATCCTCCAGGGTCTGATACCAGGGTCCCTACCAGGCTGCTCTGTCTTTTCTCCTGAGTCCAGGCTTTTCTCTGGCCGGTCCATTTTCATGTACTTGTAGAATCCAAATCTGCAGTGGAAAGAGCAAAACACAAGTTTGAGGAAAGTTACTTTGTCCTCTCCAAATAAATTACAGCCACTGCTTCTGAGGTGATGGTCCATTAATCTGACTACACCTATCCAGCATCTTTAGGTTCTCTTTTCCTACCATCACCACCATCTTTCATATCTCTGAACAATCAGATATTACTCTGCACTGTCAAATACATCAATTTGCCTTGGTTAATAACCCAGTCTCTCAGACATTTTCACATAACACAGGAGGAAATCCCAAATGTAAGTACCTTAAGACATTTCTTCAGCCTTTCTTAAACTGCTCTTTAAATCTCACTTATGGTATAGTGCTCACAAACACAAGTCATCATGCTGCAAAAGCTGATCGGATAGATAATTGCAATGCTTTCCCTCTCTCCTCTCATACCACCACTGTGTGCTGTCCTCATACAGCTGTGCTTCAAGCTTTTGGGAGGACTTTCCAGGACCATTTTCCTCCATGAGTGCTTGGTGTGAAGCAAAATGGGCCCCCAGTTCCCAGCTCCTGTCACAATACAAATTAATTGTCAAAGCAATAAATGTGTGTGGCACCTTCAGGCCTCTCTCCTTCATGGTCCAGAGTTCCTACACAAACCTATGATATGTTCTGCTGCTTCAGCCCTAAAATAGTCTTGTAGGGATGCAGATCCTGAACACAGGGAGGTCACTATATCTCACCAGAAAAGTCACTCTCCTTATCCTAAAAAAGTCCTGCAGAACTGAGAGGTGTCCTTACACAAGGTGTCTGCCTGTTGCAGGGGGGAGCATGTGAGTTGTGGTTCCCTTACAGGGTCACTGCTGGAACCCAAATGAAGATGAATACACTCATTTCTTTCTCAAGAGAGATGCTAGTGGTGAGCAATGGTTTGGCTTTCACAGCAACAACCATCAGGAGGCTCCAGCTGCTGGCAGGCAAAGTTTGCTGGAAATACATTCACTGATGTAGTGGAACAAACATGCTCTGACCCAGCTACTGGATTAATAGAGCAAGAAAAGCTGTGGCAGTTTCCCCTTGAGACTTACACATGTTTCACTTAAAGGGAACATTAAGATACTGAAGGAAAATATAAAATGCTTGAACATTTTGCAAAGGGGTTAGGGGATATTTAAGAATAAAGAGTCTCTCAGAAGTACAGAATTCCAGTCCAACCATCTCCTCCCTCCCTGCTAGCACCCCTCCATTTGCAGCATCCTACCTTTCCAAGTAATAAGGGTTTTCCTGATAGAAACACTTGTTGTCTTTCTCCATGTGGCTCAGGCGACTGTAATCATTCGGGTAAACAAAGGATAAATGAACCTGGGAAGAAGGGAGGAAAATAAAGTAAAACCTCATAAATGTCACATATCAGTCCCAAGGTGACCCAGACACAGTTGCATGGTGACCAGTCATTTTGATAGGGAGCAGGGGTTGCTTTCTATTTGTCTCTCCAAGGCACCTGCTAGCAGGCTGTGAGAATGGAAAATAGAAGGAAGGATGCTGGCATGTGTGCATGGGTGTGCCTTTTCCTTTCTCTCTTAGCACCTATCTGTCCATCTCTGTGACTGAAGTCCCTAGAACAGAGCAAGAACTAGCTGTCGAGAGAGGTAGACAAGGTTTGCCCGGAAGAGATGCAGGGAATCACAGGAGCCCAGAAAGCTGTGGGGACGCCTCCAGGGAAGGCTGAAGGAGCTGGTGATGAAGGAGTTGAAGGAGCTAGGATGGGAGTCTCCTGGAGAGTGCAGGCTTGCACCGTCTTTCAGGGAGGGCAAACCATGCTGGTGACCTGCCCT
Source organism: Calypte anna (assembly GCF_003957555.1). Lineage (NCBI taxonomy): Eukaryota > Metazoa > Chordata > Aves > Apodiformes > Trochilidae > Calypte > Calypte anna. Next base: position 62,168,792 of record NC_044244.1, on the reverse strand, counting down.
CAGCAGACCTCAGAGTCTGCTCTGCTATGCAGAAGATATATCCCTGTGATGTTGCATGCCCCACAAATGTGAGCTCCCCCTAAAGACCAGTGTTAAGCTTGTCAGGGCTTTAGTAGTCCACAGAGACTGCAGTTCACCTTACAGAAAATCCTTGGCCATTGTGAGGGTCATGTGAGGCAAGCCTCAGTTCTTTGTTTTGAGGTCTGAGAGGCTCTCTAACACACACATACACACTTGTCCCCCAGTGAGACTCACAAACAGTGTGTAGCACCCATCTCTCTTTTCTGGGTGTTGTCCTTTGGAAGGTACCGGGATGCACAGACCTGAGCAATAGATGGTCAGACGCTGCCAGGAACTTCAGATCAGTAGAGAGGTCCCCATAGTTAATGGGGCCTCCATCCCTCCTCATTTCCCCTCCCCAGCGACCTGCTTAAGGAATAAAACTTACAAACTGGAGTCCTTGGTAGCGCTGCAGAGGAAATCCATTGACCAGGTAGCTGGGCTTGTACGGCAGTCTTGCCAGAGCCCTGCGCACACGAGACTTGCTGAGCAGAGGCACTGAGAAGAAACACACAGGCAAGTGTTGCTGGAGCAGCCCTGCTGCAACCAGTGCACCAATCAAGCCACTTGTGTGCCTGGTTTCCATTTATTCATGTGAAACACTAGCAGAAACATAAAGTAAACTATCTTGCATGGCTCATGCCTTTATGTTCCCCTATGGCACTTATGAAATGAAAATGCTACAGCATTTCACATGTTGTGTTGTGAGCCAGATGCCAAGAAAGAGGAGTGGGCCTTAGTCTGTGGCTTTGTCTCCAGCAGTGACTGACTCTGTATGCTGCCCCTCTCGTCTGCACTGGGGAGAAAAAAACTGAAGCCTTTGATAACCATGGCACAAGAAGGACAATCTGTCTCAGCTGTGCTGCTGCACGTGCTGTGACAGGCTGCAGCTACCTCCTGCAAGTCTTATACCTTTGTAAAGAGTGTCCCTGGGGTCAGGCTTCAGCATGTCAGCTGGGTGTGCCTTGCTGCCTGCACTGTCAGCAGGCCGCCTCGTGTGACTGGCCAATGTCTGTGGGATGTGCCCAACCTCATCCATCTTTAAAAGTGTCTCATCTAGAAACCAGAGAGAAAAACAAGGGGGAGGAAGGACTAGTTCATCCTTTATTCCAAAAAGTGCCCTTCCCCATTGTCAACCCTTTCCAAATGTCATTGTATCTATGACACTGTCTCTGGCACAGTGATGCCTAAATAGTGCTGACCAGGAGCTTCACTGCAGACACCATGGGAAGGAAAGGCTTTGACTCAGAAAGCTGGAAATACAGAGGCTGTGAGGTAGGAACATAGATACCACTGAAAGCAAACGAACACAGTGATGAGTACTGGAGGAAAATTACCTCCTGCTTTGGTCATGCCTGCAGTTGTGTGCTGAAGAAGCCTCATGTTGTCAGGAATTATGGGACACATCTGAATTATTTGCACTGAATTTATTTTAGAAGGAGGCAGAGAAGAGGAAAGAAAGGAGAAAATGTGAGACAGAGCTTCCTTCTGTGCTGGAAAAGGAGCAAGTCCCTGAGGTGAGGCCTTCAGTGACTGAGCAAGATGATGCCCCAGCAGGGCATGGAGATCCACAGGAACAATGGGGAAAGCTTAAATCCAAGGACTGGGTTTGTGTTTTGGTTATGGTTTTTTCTTGGATGCTGCTGCCCAAGGGCTTCAAGTCTCATGGATCCTACCTGAGATGAGGGGAAACTGAAAAATATCCAGGAAGGGAAAGGCCATGTGCCTGCCAAGGGCACAGTTAGCAACTTTTGGGCACTGAACAACATGGGAACCAGAAGGAATGGGAATAACATGCCAAAAGCTGATATGGAAGAAGGAAACACTACATAAGCAGAAGCTGGCCAGATAAAGATGAGACTGCACCACTCTGTCCAACCCATGAAGTGATCCTGCTGGGATATGAATCTTCCCTTCTAGAGGGAAAAAAATAAGAAAGAGCAGAAGAAAAAAAGAGATGAGGACAGAAGGACCTAATGGAAAGCCTAGTGCTGGACAAATACCAGGTTTCAGAAAATACTATCAGCAGGTTATGATCCGAGACACAGCAAACAGATGTTTCAGTTACATCAGTGAGTCCTTTCAGAGATGTCAGGAAAAGTGTCGGGATGGAAAAAGCCCAGAGATGTTGGAAGGTAACAGTGGTTAGATATGAACAGGGGGAATACTGGCAGAGGAAAATGGATGCTGACAAAGTTCTGTAAGTGTAAACAGTACTAAGGAGCACCTTAACTGGTAAAGGCATCACTTGATGTGTTAAGGTTTTACAAAACCAGACAGACAGGGCTGATGTGCTTGCTGCAATCCAGCAAGCCACTTGAAGAGACTTGAGGTTGACAGAGAACAAAGCAATGTCCCACAGTATCACTAGGGTATTCCACTATGTCCAGCACCCAGAGTGGAATCTTCTTGAAGTGCTCCTGCAACCCCCTTCTACTTGGTTCCTGTCCAGCTGTCAGCACACCACCACAGCTCTCATGTTCTGGGCCTCATGTTCCCACAAGCTGCTGCAAGCAACCTTCATCTGTGTTACTCTTACATCTGGAAATAGTCCTCACTTTTGCAGACTCTCCTCTCTGGCCCTTCTTTCACTGCCTCTGGATTCCCCTGAAATACTGCTCATACTAATTGTCCTATATTAATGAGTCACACTCTTGTCTAGAGGTCTCCTTCCTGACTTGTCTCCACTACTTTCCCTGTAATGATCTGTACTCATGGTATTTGGTCTGGCTAGACTATGATTCATGGTGAAAACACTGCTGATATGTTTGGGAAGAATGGGAGGTTCTCAGGCAAACTTGTGATGAAGATACTTACTAGCAAAAAGGGAGAGGTATTGGGAGTCAATGACTTTGAACTTCACTTCTGGGTCATTCAGTCTCCACTGGAACAGAGAAGACATTAAAATTAATCCCTATTGGAGTTAACCAAGCTTGAACAAAAAAGAACAGGCACAAGATGTTTTTCCACCAGATTGGGCTCACAGCTTCCTCCTTCTCCTTACTATGACCAAATTTGCCTAGCCAGCAAAAACACTGCGAGTGAGCTGATATCCCTTGGATACATCCAAAGTAAGAAAGGACCAAGAGCTGCAAACAGAGCTGGATGAGGGCAGAACTATTCCAAGCAAGCCACAGAAAGGTGTCCTGGCATTGGCCAGGACTATCCCACATGGAAGTAGGTAAGGAGTCTGGAAGGGATTAGATACATCTCATGCAAAGAGGAGCTGAGGCCTTGGAAAGGAGGGAAATCAATACAAATATTCTCGAGCTCTGCAGGAACGCACATACAGCATGGCCATTTGCACAGACTCACTGCTACTTCCACATGGTCTGTTCCTCTGTCATCCTGCTTGTGAAGAACCTCAAAATAGTACCTGCCTGTAGATGACAACCTGTGAAGAACAACGTGTCTGTCACCAAGAATATTATGGAACAACTCTTAGCTTGTCAGCAGATAATGCTTGGAAAGAGCGACCGCACCTATGAAATAACCTAATTCTCAGGGGTGAGCAGGGTTAGGACTGCCAAGAAACCTGAGATGCTGACAGTGAGATAAGTAGTTTCCCTTGGGCACCTTGAACACTCCAGACCCCTCTCAGTTAATTTTTCCTAATTCTCTTTCAGTTTTGTCTTATGAGTTTTGGCCTCTGGGAAACCTGGCCATATCCAAAGCAGAAAGCTCAGGCCAGAGTTCATATAGAGAAGTCTGGATTTGCTGCTTCAACCTGGTGGCTGCTTCAACCAGGGAACAAAAACTCAGTATTGGATTCTTGCAGTAAATCAGCAACTGGCACAGGTATGGGTGTGTCACTTCATCTTTAGTGATACCCCAGAGTAATCCCTTTCTCCATATTGTTAAATTCTTCATAACAAGTCCAGGATCCTTCTCCTTGTGATGCCCTGGCCATTTGCAGATGAGGCAGGAAGGAAAGGGGCTCCACTCACTCACCTCACCATCTTTGACTGCTGGCTCTGAAATTTCCCAAACTCCCCTGGTGCAGTCCACTCTTTCCCTGTCTGTGAAGAGACAGAAAATACTCTAGTTAAGATGGGTTTCTTCACAGTTACTGTGCTGGAGAAACGGAGCAGGAAAGCTGAGCTCCTCCTCCTAGTAAGCTGTCTGTAAGATCCATAACATGTGGACAGATTTAAGTCACTTAATAATGAAACTGGGGCTTTCAGGCCCAGCACCAATATGCAACAGTATTAAAGTATGTCATGTCATACCTGTCTGGCATCTGTTCTGGTGGTGTCTGTATTTAGGCAGGAGAAGAAACTTGGCTAGTCCAGGGAAGTATTTAAGACAAAAAGGTCTCCATCCCCACAGAAACATTAGTCTTGATGGAAGAAGCCACACATGTACATGCACTGTACCTTGCCTACACTGGCCAGCAGCTGGAGACCAGAGGTCTTTTCATTTGGACTCAGCCAGAACTCAGCATTATCATCCGCAGCAATGGCAAACTGAAACTCCCCTGTCGAGAGATGGAAGGCATAAGTAGAGCTCTAGGCTAAGAGCTTGTGTACAGAACAGATCCTGCTCCTCTAAAACACTGACTTCACCCTTTTTCCTGGTGACACCACATCTTCCCTTTTGATTACCACTCCCACCCCTTACAACCTCTCTGAATTCTCTCATTCTGCTGTGATTGAAATGAAACAAATGCAACTGGTTTGCTATCCCTCCTGCATCAGCTTCACACGACATCTAACTTGGAAAGCTGTGAAGTCCATGAAATTCTCCCTGCCTCCCATTTTAATTCCAGAGCAAATTTTTGCATGAGAAGCTGTGTTTGGAT